>NW_027136025.1:0-23768 GCF_039906515.1 Pseudorca crassidens | reverse complement strand
TATGCGGTGTTGAGTCCATTTCGTTGAGCAAGGAGTAGCTCTTGTCTATTCCATATTTGGCTTAAGGAACTTTATCTGTGCTCATTTCAATCTCTGGTTTTATGCAGCACCCCAACTCACCTTTACCCTTAAGCAAGCATAAGTTGGTTTTCTAAATTTGAGACCCTGTTCTGTTCTGTAATTCAGTTCCTGTGTAGCCAAGTTTACATTCCGTGTATTACTGATATCTTATGATGTTTCTTTTTCTGTGTGACTTATTTCAGTTAGAATCATCATACCTGAATTAACTCATTGTGCTGCTAAGGGCCTGATGACATAGATTTCATTGCTGAGTGATATTGCTTTGTAAGTAAATACCACAACTTCTTTATCCATTTTTCACTTTCTGCGATGTTGAACTTGTACTGTAAACGAGGTTCTTGTAAACAGAGGCGTCCCAAACTTTGGGGTGGCTGTGTCTTTTTGATTTTAATTTCCCTAAGCTATAGGACCATAAGTGGAAGTGCCCTAGGCTCTGTTGCTTTGTTTTTTAGATGTTTCAGGAAACACCATACACTTCTCCCCAGTGTCTGTTGGCAATTTACATCCCGCCCATCAGCATAACAAGGCTCCCAGTTCTCCATGGCCTGTCCTGCCTTTCTGGATTTTACACTTTTTTCAGATGGCCCTTTTGACCGGGGGGAAGTGAGACTTCATTGTAGTGCAGATTTCCTTTGCAAGCTTGCTTGGTTGGCCAAAAAGGGCGTATGCGTTTTTTCCTGAATATATTCAGGAAAAAACGCATACGCCCTTTTTGGCCAAGTGCATCATTGTGGACGTTCTGCCTCTTTTCCTATGCTTTCAATGCAATTCCAGTCTACCTCCTGAAATCGGTTTCCTGCAATTCTGCCCCGCTTTCAAGTCCTCTTGGCAGCCTTACTTCAGTATATTTTTGGACGATAGCTGTCATTTATAACTCTGCAGGTTTGTGAATTACAGTGCCCCTGAGCTCCTTTCTTCAACTCGCTTTCTTGTGACCTGGTCGCAACACCGCAGGATGGCTTCAGGCCCTAATCTGGTTCCGGCACGGCACGCTGAGCCTTTGGTTATTTCCTCTTCCTGGTGGGAAATGAGAGTTAAATTTGCCCGTCCAGACACCTCCAGCTAGTCTCTCATTGGTTCTCGCTATTCCTGTTCATCTTCCGCAGAAATTGCAAACTGGGCCAAACAGGAGGTTAAAGGGACTGACTCTCCAAGTCGGGAGGGTGTTAGTAAAGCGTCTGGAATGTTGCACCAGAGTACCAGGGTACGAAAACTGAGACATATTTGAACACGTTTCCCGATCACATGGTTGATCGTACTCTAGGTTCCACATGCATGTTTTAGCTGAAGGAAGAATACCTTAAACCTGGGTAGTTGAAACCCGTGGAATGGGTACCATGCAATATGACTTCAAAGGGTCTTCATTTGCTCACCGAACCTCTCCAATCCTATCACTGCTGCGTTTATGCCCCTGTACACACGCTTGATTCTCTTTTGGAGACCTAGCAATCCATAGGTTTTAAGATACTTACTAGTCAGGTACATTCTTAGGCGTTTTATATGGGGTGTTGAGTCCATTTCGTTGAGCAAGGAGTAGCTCTTGTCTATTCCATATTTGGCTTAAGGAACTTTATCTGTGCTCATTTCAATCTCTGGTTTTATGCAGCACCCCAACTCACCTTTACCCTTAAGCAAGCATAAGTTGGTTTTCTAAATTTGAGACCCTGTTCTGTTTTGGAATTCAGTTCCTGTGTAGCCAAGTTTACATTCCGTGTATTAGTGATATCTTATGATGTTTCTTTTTCTGTGTGACTTATTTCAGTTAGAATCATCGTCCCTGAATCCACTCATTATGCTTCTACGGGCCTGATGACATAGATTTCATTGCTGAGTGATACTGCATTGTACGTAAGTACCACAAGTTCTTTATCCATTTTTCACTTTCTGTGATATTGAGCTTGTACGGTAAACGAGGTTCTTGTAAACAGAGGCGTCCCAAACTTTGGGGTGGCTGTGTCTTTTTGATTTTAATTTCCCTAAGCTATAGGACCATAAGTGGAAGTGCCCTAGGCTCTGTTGCTTTGTTTTTTAGATGTTTCAGGAAACACCATACACTTCTCCCGAGTGTCTGTTGGCAATTTACATCCCTCCCATCAGCATAAAAAGGCTCCCAGGTCTCCATGGCCTGTCCTGCCTTTCTGGATTTTACACTTTTTTCAGATGGCCCTTTTGACCGGGGGGAAGTGAGACTTCATTGTAGTGCAGATTTCCTTTGCAAGCTTGCTTGGTTGGCCAAAAAGGGCGTATGCGTTTTTTCCTGAATATATTCAGGAAAAAACGCATACGCCCTTTTTGGCCAAGTGCATCATTGTGGACGTTCTGCCTCTTTTCCTATGCTTTCAATGCAATTCCAGTCTACCTCCTGAAATCGGTTTCCTGCAATTCTGCCCCGCTTTCAAGTCCTCTTGGCAGCCTTACTTCAGTATATTTTTGGACGATAGCTGTCATTTATAACTCTGCAGGTTTGTGAATTACAGTGCCCCTGAGCTCCTTTCTTCAACTCGCTTTCTTGTGACCTGGTCGCAACACCGCAGGATGGCTTCAGGCCCTAATCTGGTTCCGGCACGGCACGCTGAGCCTTTGGTTATTTCCTCTTCCTGGTGGGAAATGAGAGTTAAATTTGCCCGTCCAGACACCTCCAGCTAGTCTCTCATTGGTTCTCGCTATTCCTGTTCATCTTCCGCAGAAATTGCAAACTGGGCCAAACAGGAGGTTAAAGGGACTGACTCTCCAAGTCGGGAGGGTGTTAGTAAAGCGTCTGGAATGTTGCACCAGAGTACCAGGGTACGAAAACTGAGACATATTTGAACACGTTTCCCGATCACATGGTTGATCGTACTCTAGGTTCCACATGCATGTTTTAGCTGAAGGAAGAATACCTTAAACCTGGGTAGTTGAAACCCGTGGAATGGGTACCATGCAATATGACTTCAAAGGGTCTTCATTTGCTCACCGAACCTCTCCAATCCTATCACTGCTGCGTTTATGCCCCTGTACACACGCTTGATTCTCTTTTGGAGACCTAGCAATCCATAGGTTTTAAGATACTTACTAGTCAGGTACATTCTTAGGCGTTTTATATGGGGTGTTGAGTCCATTTCGTTGAGCAAGGAGTAGCTCTTGTCTATTCCATATTTGGCTTAAGGAACTTTATCTGTGCTCATTTCAATCTCTGGTTTTATGCAGCACCCCAACTCACCTTTACCCTTAAGCAAGCATAAGTTGGTTTTCTAAATTTGAGACCCTGTTCTGTTTTGGAATTCAGTTCCTGTGTAGCCAAGTTTACATTCCGTGTATTAGTGATATCTTATGATGTTTCTTTTTCTGTGTGACTTATTTCAGTTAGAATCATCGTCCCTGAATCCACTCATTATGCTTCTACGGGCCTGATGACATAGATTTCATTGCTGAGTGATACTGCATTGTACGTAAGTACCACAAGTTCTTTATCCATTTTTCACTTTCTGTGATATTGAGCTTGTACGGTAAACGAGGTTCTTGTAAACAGAGGCGTCCCAAACTTTGGGGTGGCTGTGTCTTTTTGATTTTAATTTCCCTAAGCTATAGGACCATAAGTGGAAGTGCCCTAGGCTCTGTTGCTTTGTTTTTTAGATGTTTCAGGAAACACCATACACTTCTCCCGAGTGTCTGTTGGCAATTTACATCCCTCCCATCAGCATAAAAAGGCTCCCAGGTCTCCATGGCCTGTCCTGCCTTTCTGGATTTTACACTTTTTTCAGATGGCCCTTTTGACCGGGGGGAAGTGAGACTTCATTGTAGTGCAGATTTCCTTTGCAAGCTTGCTTGGTTGGCCAAAAAGGGCGTATGCGTTTTTTCCTGAATATATTCAGGAAAAAACGCATACGCCCTTTTTGGCCAAGTGCATCATTGTGGACGTTCTGCCTCTTTTCCTATGCTTTCAATGCAATTCCAGTCTACCTCCTGAAATCGGTTTCCTGCAATTCTGCCCCGCTTTCAAGTCCTCTTGGCAGCCTTACTTCAGTATATTTTTGGACGATAGCTGTCATTTATAACTCTGCAGGTTTGTGAATTACAGTGCCCCTGAGCTCCTTTCTTCAACTCGCTTTCTTTTGAGCTGGCCGCAACACCGCAGGATGGCTTCAGGCCCTAATCTGGTTCCGGCACGGCAAGCTGAGCCTTTGGTTAATTCCTCTTCCTGGTGGGAAATGAGAGTTAAATTTGCCCGTCCAGACACCTCCAGCTAGTCTCTCATTGGTTCTCGCTATTCCTGTTCATCTTCCACAGAAATTGCAAACTGGGCCAAACAGGAGGTTAAAGGGACTGACTCTCCAAGTCGGGTGGATGTTAGTAAAGCGTCTGGAATGTTGCACCCGAGTACCAGGGGAGGAAAACTGAGACATATTTGAACACGTCTCCCGTTCACACGGTTGATCATACTCTGGGTTCCACATGCATGTTTTAGCTGAAGGAAGAATACCTTAAACCTGGAGAGTTGAGACCCGTGTAATGGGTACCATGCAATATGACTTCAAAGGGTCTTCATTTGCTCACCGAACTTCTCCAATCCTATCACTGCTGCGTTTATCCCTCTGTACAGACGCTTGATTCTCTTTTGGAGACATAGCAATCCATAGGTTTTAAGATACTTACTAGTCAGGTACATTCTTAGGCATTTAATATGGGGTGTTGAGTTCATTTCGTTGAGCAAGGAGTAGCTCTTGTCTATTCCATATTTGGCTTAAGGAACTTTATCTGTGCTCATTTCAATCTCTGGTTTTATGCAGCACCCCAACTCACCTTTCCCCTTAAGCAAGCATAAGTTGGTTTTCTAAATTTGAGACCCTGTTCTGTTTTGGAATTCAGTTCCTGTGTAGCCAAGTTTACATTCTGTGTATTAGTGATATCTTATGATGTTTCTTTTTCTGTGTGACTTATTTCAGTTAGAATCATCGTACCTGAATCCACTCATTATGCTGCTACGGGCCTGATGACATAGATTTCATTGTTGAGTGATACTGCATTGTACGTAAGTACCACAACTTCTTTATCCATTTTTCACTTTCTGTGATATTGAACTTGTACGGTAAATGAGGTTCTTGTAAACAGAGGCGTCCCAAACTTTGGGGTGGCTGTGTCTTTTTGATTTTAATTTCCCTAAGCTATAGGACCATAAGTGGAAGTGCCCTAGGCTCTGTTGCTTTGTTTTTTAGATGTTTCAGGAAACACCATACACTTCTCCCGAGTGTCTGTTGGCAATTTACATCCCGCCCATCAGCATAACAAGGCTCCCAGTTCTCCATGGCCTGTCCTGCCTTTCTGGATTTTACACTTTTTTCAGATGGCCCTTTTGACCGGGGGGAAGTGAGACTTCATTGTAGTGCAGATTTCCTTTGCAAGCTTGCTTGGTTGGCCAAAAAGGGCGTATGCGTTTTTTCCTGAATATATTCAGGAAAAAACGCATACGCCCTTTTTGGCCAAGTGCATCATTGTGGACGTTCTGCGTCTTTTCCTATGCTTTCAATGCAATTCCAGTCTACCTCCTGAAATCGGTTTCCTGCAATTCTGCCCCGCTTTCAAGTCCTCTTGGCAGCCTTACTTCAGTATATTTTTGGACGATAGCTGTCATTTATAACTCTGCAGGTTTGTGAATTACAGTGCCCCTGAGCTCCTTTCTTCAACTCGCTTTCTTTTGAGCTGGCCGCAACACCGCAGGATGGCTTCAGGCCCTAATCTGGTTCCGGCACGGCAAGCTGAGCCTTTGGTTAATTCCTCTTCCTGGTGGGAAATGAGAGTTAAATTTGCCCGTCCAGACACCTCCAGCTAGTCTCTCATTGGTTCTCGCTATTCCTGTTCATCTTCCACAGAAATTGCAAACTGGGCCAAACAGGAGGTTAAAGGGACTGACTCTCCAAGTCGGGTGGATGTTAGTAAAGCGTCTGGAATGTTGCACCCGAGTACCAGGGGAGGAAAACTGAGACATATTTGAACACGTCTCCCGTTCACACGGTTGATCATACTCTGGGTTCCACATGCATGTTTTAGCTGAAGGAAGAATACCTTAAACCTGGAGAGTTGAGACCCGTGTAATGGGTACCATGCAATATGACTTCAAAGGGTCTTCATTTGCTCACCGAACTTCTCCAATCCTATCACTGCTGCGTTTATCCCTCTGTACAGACGCTTGATTCTCTTTTGGAGACATAGCAATCCATAGGTTTTAAGATACTTACTAGTCAGGTACATTCTTAGGCATTTAATATGGGGTGTTGAGTCCATTTCGTTGAGCAAGGAGTAGCTCTTGTCTATTCCATATTTGGCTTAAGGAACTTTATCTGTGCTCATTTCAATCTCTGGTTTTATGCAGCACCCCAACTCACCTTTCCCCTTAAGCAAGCATAAGTTGGTTTTCTAAATTTGAGACCCTGTTCTGTTTTGGAATTCAGTTCCTGTGTAGCCAAGTTTACATTCTGTGTATTAGTGATATCTTATGATGTTTCTTTTTCTGTGTGACTTATTTCAGTTAGAATCATCGTACCTGAATCCACTCATTATGCTGCTACGGGCCTGATGACATAGATTTCATTGTTGAGTGATACTGCATTGTACGTAAGTACCACAACTTCTTTATCCATTTTTCACTTTCTGTGATATTGAACTTGTACGGTAAATGAGGTTCTTGTAAACAGAGGCGTCCCAAACTTTGGGGTGGCTGTGTCTTTTTGATTTTAATTTCCCTAAGCTATAGGACCATAAGTGGAAGTGCCCTAGGCTCTGTTGCTTTGTTTTTTAGATGTTTCAGGAAACACCATACACTTCTCCCGAGTGTCTGTTGGCAATTTACATCCCGCCCATCAGCATAACAAGGCTCCCAGTTCTCCATGGCCTGTCCTGCCTTTCTGGATTTTACACTTTTTTCAGATGGCCCTTTTGACCGGGGGGAAGTGAGACTTCATTGTAGTGCAGATTTCCTTTGCAAGCTTGCTTGGTTGGCCAAAAAGGGCGTATGCGTTTTTTCCTGAATATATTCAGGAAAAAACGCATACGCCCTTTTTGGCCAAGTGCATCATTGTGGACGTTCTGCCTCTTTTCCTATGCTTTCAATGCAATTCCAGTCTACCTCCTGAAATCGGTTTCCTGCAATTCTGCCCCGCTTTCAAGTCCTCTTGGCAGCCTTACTTCAGTATATTTTTGGACGATAGCTGTCATTTATAACTCTGCAGGTTTGTGAATTACAGTGCCCCTGAGCTCCTTTCTTCAACTCGCTTTCTTTTGAGCTGGCCGCAACACCGCAGGATGGCTTCAGGCCCTAATCTGGTTCCGGCACGGCAAGCTGAGCCTTTGGTTAATTACTCTTCCTGGTGGGAAATGAGAGTTAAATTTGCCCGTCCAGACACCTCCAGCTAGTCTCTCATTGGTTCTCGCTATTCCTGTTCATCTTCCACAGAAATTGCAAACTGGGCCAAACAGGAGGTTAAAGGGACTGACTCTCCAAGTCGGGAGGGTGTTAGTAAAGCGTCTGGAATGTTGCACCCGAGTACCAGGGTACGAAAACTGAGACATATTTGAACACGTTTCCCGATCACATGTTTCATCATACTCTAGTTTCCACATGCATGTTTTAGCTGAAGGTAGAATACCTTAAACCTGGGTAGTTGAAACCCGTGGAATGGGTACCATGCAATATGACTTCAAAGGGTCTTCATTTGCTCACCGAACCTCTCCAATCCTATCACTGCTGCGTTTATGCCCCTGTACACATGCTTGATTCTCTTTCGGAGACATAGCAATCCATAGGTTTTAAGATACTTACTAGTCAGGTACATTCTTAGGCGTTTAATATGCGGTGTTGAGTCCATTTCGTTGAGCAAGGAGTAGCTCTTGTCTATTCCATATTTGGCTTAAGGAACTTTATCTGTGCTCATTTCAATCTCTGGTTTTATGCAGCACCCCAACTCACCTTTACCCTTAAGCAAGCATAAGTTGGTTTTCTAAATTTGAGACCCTGTTCTGTTCTGTAATTCAGTTCCTGTGTAGCCAAGTTTACATTCCGTGTATTACTGATATCTTATGATGTTTCTTTTTCTGTGTGACTTATTTCAGTTAGAATCATCATACCTGAATCCACTCATTGTGCTGCTAAGGGCCTGATGACATAGATTTCATTGCTGAGTGATATTGCTTTGTAAGTAAATACCACAACTTCTTTATCCATTTTTCACTTTCTGCGATGTTGAACTTGTACTGTAAACGAGGTTCTTGTAAACAGAGGCGTCCCAAACTTTGGGGTGGCTGTGTCTTTTTGATTTTAATTTCCCTAAGCTATAGGACCATAAGTGGAAGTGCCCTAGGCTCTGTTGCTTTGTTTTTTAGATGTTTCAGGAAACACCATACACTTCTCCCGAGTGTCTGTTGGCAATTTACATCCCGCCCATCAGCATAACAAGGCTCCCAGTTCTCCATGGCCTGTCCTGCCTTTCTGGATTTTACACTTTTTTCAGATGGCCCTTTTGACCGGGGGGAAGTGAGACTTCATTGTAGTGCAGATTTCCTTTGCAAGCTTGCTTGGTTGGCCAAAAAGGGCGTATGCGTTTTTTCCTGAATATATTCAGGAAAAAACGCATACGCCCTTTTTGGCCAAGTGCATCATTGTGGACGTTCTGCCTCTTTTCCTATGCTTTCAATGCAATTCCAGTCTACCTCCTGAAATCGGTTTCCTGCAATTCTGCCCCGCTTTCAAGTCCTCTTGGCAGCCTTACTTCAGTATATTTTTGGACGATAGCTGTCATTTATAACTCTGCAGGTTTGTGAATTACAGTGCCCCTGAGCTCCTTTCTTCAACTCGCTTTCTTGTGAGCTGGCCGCAACACCGCAGGATGGCTTCAGGCCCTAATATGGTTCCGGCACGGCACGCTGAGCCTTTGGTTAATTCCTCTTCCTGGTGGGAAATGAGAGTTAAATTTGCCCGTCCAGACACCTCCAGCTAGTCTCTCATTGGTTCTCGGTATTCCTGTTCATCTTCCGCAGAAATTGCAAACTGGGCCAAACAGGAGGTTAAAGGGACTGACTCTCCAAGTCGGGAGGGTGTTAGTAAAGCATCTGGAATGTTGCACCCGAGTACCAGGGGAGGAAAACTGAGACATATTTGAACACGTCTCCCGTTCACACGGTTGATCATACTCTGGGTTCCACATGCATGTTTTAGCTGAAGGAAGAATACCTTAAACCTGGAGAGTTGAGACCCGTGGAATGGGTACCATGCAATATGACTTCAAAGGGTCTTCATTTGCTCACCGAACTTCTCCAATCCTATCACTGCTGCGTTTATCCCCCTGTACAGACGCTTGATTCTCTTTTGGAGACATAGCAATCCATAGGTTTTAAGATACTTACTAGTCAGGTACATTCTTAGGCATTTAATATGGGGTGTTGAGTCCATTTCGTTGAGCAAGGAGTAGCTCTTGTCTATTCCATATTTGGCTTAAGGAACTTTATCTGTGCTCATTTCAATCTCTGGTTTTATGCAGCACCCCAACTCACCTTTCCGCTTAAGCAAGCATAAGTTGGTTTTCTAAATTTGAGAGCCTGTTCTGTTTTGGAATTCTGTTCCTGTGTAGCCAAGTTTACATTCTGTGTATTAGTGATATCTTATGATGTTTCTTTTTCTGTGTGACTTATTTCAGTTAGAATCATCGTACCTGAATCCACTCATTATGCTACTACGGGCCTGATGACATAGATTTCATTGCTGAGTGATACTGCATTGTACGTAAGTACCACAACTTCTTTATCCATTTTTCACTTTCTGTGATATTGAACTTGTACGGTAAATGAGGTTCTTGTAAACAGAGGCGTCCCAAACTTTGGGGTTGCTGTGTCTTTTTGATTTTAATTTCCCTAAGCTATAGGACCATAAGTGGAAGTGCCCTAGGCTCTGTTGCTTTGTTTTTTAGATGTTACAGGAAACACCATACACTTCTCCCGAGTGGCTGTTGGCAATTTACATCCCGCTCATCAGCATAACAAGGCTCCCAGTTCTCCATGGCCTGTCCTGCCTTTCTGGATTTTACACTTTTTTCAGATGGCCCTTTTGACCGGGGGGAAGTGAGACTTCATTGTAGTGCAGATTTCCTTTGCAAGCTTGCTTGGTTGGCCAAAAAGGGCGTATGCGTTTTTTCCTGAATATATTCAGGAAAAAACGCATACGCCCTTTTTGGCCAAGTGCATCATTGTGGACGTTCTGCCTCTTTTCCTATGCTTTCAATGCAATTCCAGTCTACCTCCTGAAATCGGTTTCCTGCAATTCTGCCCCGCTTTCAAGTCCTCTTGGCAGCCTTACTTCAGTATATTTTTGGACGATAGCTGTCATTTATAACTCTGCAGGTTTGTGAATTACAGTGCCCCTGAGCTCCTTTCTTCAACTCGCTTTCTTTTGAGCTGGCCGCAACACCGCAGGATGGCTTCAGGCCCTAATCTGGTTCCGGCACGGCAAGCTGAGCCTTTGGTTAATTCCTCTTCCTGGTGGGAAATGAGAGTTAAATTTGCCCGTCCAGACACCTCCAGCTAGTCTCTCATTGGTTCTCGCTATTCCTGTTCATCTTCCACAGAAATTGCAAACTGGGCCAAACAGGAGGTTAAAGGGACTGACTCTCCAAGTCGGGAGGATGTTAGTAAAGCGGCTGGAATGTTGCACCCGAGTACCAGGGGAGGAAAACTGAGACATATTTGAACACGTCTCCCGTTCACACGGTTGATCACACTCTGGGTTCCACATGCATGTTTTAGCTGAAGGAAGAATACCTTAAACCTGGAGAGTTGAGACCCGTGTAATGGGTACCATGCAATATGACTTCAAAGGGTCTTCATTTGCTCACCGAACTTCTCCAATCCTATCACTGCTGTGTTTATCCCTCTGTACAGACGCTTGATTCTCTTTTGGAGACATAGCAATCCATAGGTTTTAAGATACTTACTAGTCAGGTACATTCTTAGGCATTTAATATGGGGTGTTGAGTCCATTTCGTTGAGCAAGGAGTAGCTCTTGTCTATTCCATATTTGGCTTAAGGAACTTTATCTGTGCTCATTTCAATCTCTGGTTTTATGCAGCACCCCAACTCACCTTTCCCCTTAAGCAAGCATAAGTTGGTTTTCTAAATTTGAGACCCTGTTCTGTTTTGGAATTCAGTTCCTGTGTAGCCAAGTTTACATTCTGTGTATTAGTGATATCTTATGATGTTTCTTTTTCTGTGTGACTTATTTCAGTTAGAATCATCGTACCTGAATCCACTCATTATGCTGCTACGGGCCTGATGACATAGATTTCATTGTTGAGTGATACTGCATTGTACGTAAGTACCACAACTTCTTTATCCATTTTTCACTTTCTGTGATATTGAACTTGTACGGTAAATGAGGTTATTGTAAACAAAGGCGTCCCAAACTTTGGGGTGGCTGTGTCTTTTTGATTTTAATTTCCCTAAGCTATAGGACCATAAGTGGAAGTGCCCTAGGCTCTGTTGCTTTGTTTTTTAGATGTTTCAGGAAACACCATACACTTCTCCCGAGTGTCTGTTGGCAATTTACATCCCGCCCATCAGCATAACAAGGCTCCCAGTTCTCCATGGCCTGTCCTGCCTTTCTGGATTTTACACTTTTTTCAGATGGCCCTTTTGACCGGGGGGAAGTGAGACTTCATTGTAGTGCAGATTTCCTTTGCAAGTTTGCTTGGTTGGCCAAAACGGGCGTATGCGTTTTTTCCTGAATATATTCAGGAAAAAACGCATACGCCCTTTTTGGCCAAGTGCATCATTGTGGACGTTCTGCCTCTTTTCCTATGCTTTCAATGCAATTCCAGTCTACCTCCTGAAATCGGTTTCCTGCAATTCTGCCCCGCTTTCAAGTCCTCTTGGCAGCCTTACTTCAGTATATTTTTGGACGATAGCTGTCATTTATAACTCTGCAGGTTTGTGAATTACAGTGCCCCTGAGCTCCTTTCTTCAACTCGCTTTCTTTTGAGCTGGCCGCAACACCGCAGGATGGCTTCAGGCCCTAATCTGGTTCCGGCACGGCAAGCTGAGCCTTTGGTTAATTACTCTTCCTGGTGGGAAATGAGAGTTAAATTTGCCCGTCCAGACACCTCCAGCTAGTCTCTCATTGGTTCTCGCTATTCCTGTTCATCTTCCACAGAAATTGCAAACTGGGCCAAACAGGAGGTTAAAGGGACTGACTCTCCAAGTCGGGAGGGTGTTAGTAAAGCGTCTGGAATGTTGCACCCGAGTACCAGGGTACGAAAACTGAGACATATTTGAACACGTTTCCCGATCACATGTTTCATCATACTCTAGTTTCCACATGCATGTTTTAGCTGAAGGTAGAATACCTTAAACCTGGGTAGTTGAAACCCGTGGAATGGGTACCATGCAATATGACTTCAAAGGGTCTTCATTTGCTCACCGAACCTCTCCAATCCTATCACTGCTGCGTTTATGTCCCTGTACACATGCTAGATTCTCTTTCGGAGACATAGCAATCCATAGGTTTTAAGATACTTACTAGTCAGGTACATTCTTAGGCGTTTAATATGCGGTGTTGAGTCCATTTCGTTGAGCAAGGAGTAGCTCTTGTCTATTCCATATTTGGCTTAAGGAACTTTATCTGTGCTCATTTCAATCTCTGGTTTTATGCAGCACCCCAACTCACCTTTACCCTTAAGCAAGCATAAGTTGGTTTTCTAAATTTGAGACCCTGTTCTGTTCTGTAATTCAGTTCCTGTGTAGCCAAGTTTACATTCCGTGTATTACTGATATCTTATGATGTTTCTTTTTCTGTGTGACTTATTTCAGTTAGAATCATCATACCTGAATCCACTCATTGTGCTGCTAAGGGCCTGATGACATAGATTTCATTGCTGAGTGATATTGCTTTGTAAGTAAATACCACAACTTCTTTATCCATTTTTCACTTTCTGCGATGTTGAACTTGTACTGTAAACGAGGTTCTTGTAAACAGAGGCGTCCCAAACTTTGGGGTGGCTGTGTCTTTTTGATTTTAATTTCCCTAAGCTATAGGACCATAAGTGGAAGTGCCCTAGGCTCTGTTGCTTTGTTTTTTAGATGTTTCAGGAAACACCATACACTTCTCCCCAGTGTCTGTTGGCAATTTACATCCCGCCCATCAGCATAACAAGGCTCCCAGTTCTCCATGGCCTGTCCTGCCTTTCTGGATTTTACACTTTTTTCAGATGGCCCTTTTGACCGGGGGGAAGTGAGACTTCATTGTAGTGCAGATTTCCTTTGCAAGCTTGCTTGGTTGGCCATAAAGGGCGTATGAGTTTTTTCCTGAATATATTCAGGAAAAAACGCATACGCCCTTTTTGGCCAAGTGCATCATTGTGGACGTTCTGCCTCTTTTCCTATGCTTTCAATGCAATTCCAGTCTACCTCCTGAAATCGGTTTCCTGCAATTCTGCCCCGCTTTCAAGTCCTCTTGGCAGCCTTACTTCAGTATATTTTTGGACGATAGCTGTCATTTATAACTCTGCAGGTTTGTGAATTACAGTGCCCCTGAGCTCCTTTCTTCAACTCGCTTTCTGTTGAGCTGGCCGCAACACCGCAGGATGGCTTCAGGCCCTAATCTGGTTCCGGCACGGCACGCTGAGCCTTTGGTTAATTCCTCTTCCTGGTGGGAAATGAGAGTTAAATTAGCCCGTCCAGACACCTCCAGCTAGTCTCTCATTGGTTCTCCCTATTCCTGTTCATCTTCCGCAGAAATTGCAAACTGGGCCAAACAGGAGGTTAAAGGCGCTGACTCTCCAAGTGGGGAGAGTGTTAGTAAAGCGTCAGGAATGTTGCACCCGAGTACCAGGGGAGGAAAACTGAGACATATTTGAACACGTCTCCCGTTCACACGGTTGATCATACTCTGGGTTCCACATGCATGTTTTAGCTGAAGGAAGAATACCTTAAACCTGGAGAGTTGAGACCCGTGGAATGGGTACCATGCAATATGACTTCAAAGGGTCTTCATTTGCTCACCGAACTTCTCCAATCCTATCACTGCTGCGTTTATCACCCTGTACAGACGCTTGATTCTCTTTTGGAGACATAGCAATCCATAGGTTTTAAGATACTGACTAGTCAGGTAAATTCTTAGGCATTTAATATGGGGTGTTGAGTCCATTTCGTTGAGCAAGGAGTAGCTCTTGTCTATTCCATATTTGGCTTAAGGAACTTTATCTGTGCTCATTTCAATCTCTGGTTTTATGCAGCACCCCAACTCACCTTTCCCGTTAAGCAAGCATAAGTTGGTTTTCTAAATTTGAGACCCTGTTCTGTTTTGGAATTCAGTTCCTGTGTAGCCAAGTTTACATTCTGTGTATTAGTGATATCTTATGATGTTTCTTTTTCTGTGTGACTTATTTCAGTTAGAATCATCGTACCTGAATCCACTCATTATGCTGCTACGGGCCTGATGACATAGATTTCATTGCTGAGTGATACTGCATTGTACGTAAGTACCACAACTTCTTTATCCATTTTTCACTTTCTGTGATATTGAACTTGTACGGTAAATGAGGTTCTTGTAAACAGAGGCGTCCCAAACTTTGGGGTGGCTGTGTCTTTTTGATTTTAATTTCCCTAAGCTATAGGACCATAAGTGGAAGTGCCCTAGGCTCTGTTGCTTTGTTTTTTAGATGTTTCAGGAAACACCATACACTTCTCCCGAGTGTCTGTTGGCAATTTACATCCCGCCCATCAGCATAACAAGGCTCCCAGTTCTCCATGGCCTGTCCTGCCTTTCTGGATTTTACACTTTTTTCAGATGGCCCTTTTGACCGGGGGGAAGTGAGACTTCATTGTAGTGCAGATTTCCTTTGCAAGCTTGCTTGGTTGGCCAAAAAGGGCGTATGCGTTTTTTCCTGAATATATTCAGGAAAAAACGCATACGCCCTTTTTGGCCAAGTGCATCATTGTGGACGTTCTGCCTCTTTTCCTATGCTTTCAATGCAATTCCAGTCTACCTCCTGAAATCGGTTTCCTGCAATTCTGCCCCGCTTTCAAGTCCTCTTGGCAGCCTTACTTCAGTATATTTTTGGACGATAGCTGTCATTTATAACTCTGCAGGTTTGTGAATTACAGTGCCCCTGAGCTCCTTTCTTCAACTCGCTTTCTTTTGAGCTGGCCGCAACACCGCAGGATGGCTTCAGGCCCTAATCTGGTTCCGGCACGGCAAGCTGAGCCTTTGGTTAATTCCTCTTCCTGGTGGGAAATGAGAGTTAAATTTGCCCGTCCAGACACCTCCAGCTAGTCTCTCATTGGTTCTCGCTATTCCTGTTCATCTTCCACAGAAATTGCAAACTGGGCCAAACAGGAGGTTAAAGGGACTGACTCTCCAAGTCGGGAGGATGTTAGTAAAGCGGCTGGAATGTTGCACCCGAGTACCAGGGGAGGAAAACTGAGACATATTTGAACACGTCTCCCGTTCACACGGTTGATCACACTCTGGGTTCCACATGCATGTTTTAGCTGAAGGAAGAATACCTTAAACCTGGAGAGTTGAGACCCGTGTAATGGGTACCATGCAATATGACTTCAAAGGGTCTTCATTTGCTCACCGAACTTCTCCAATCCTATCACTGCTGTGTTTATCCCTCTGTACAGACGCTTGATTCTCTTTTGGAGACATAGCAATCCATAGGTTTTAAGATACTTACTAGTCAGGTACATTCTTAGGCATTTAATATGGGGTGTTGAGTCCATTTCGTTGAGCAAGGAGTAGCTCTTGTCTATTCCATATTTGGCTTAAGGAACTTTATCTGTGCTCATTTCAATCTCTGGTTTTATGCAGCACCCCAACTCACCTTTCCCGTTAAGCAAGCATAAGTTGGTTTTCTAAATTTGAGACCCTGTTCTGTTTTGGAATTCAGTTCCTGTGTAGCCAAGTTTACATTCTGTGTATTAGTGATATCTTATGATGTTTCTTTTTCTGTGTGACTTATTTCAGTTAGAATCATCGTACCTGAATCCACTCATTATGCTGCTACGGGCCTGATGACATAGATTTCATTGCTGAGTGATACTGCATTGTACGTAAGTACCACAACTTCTTTATCCATTTTTCACTTTCTGTGATATTGAACTTGTACGGTAAATGAGGTTCTTGTAAACAGAGGCGTCCCAAACTTTGGGGTGGCTGTGTCTTTTTGATTTTAATTTCCCTAAGCTATAGGACCATAAGTGGAAGTGCCCTAGGCTCTGTTGCTTTGTTTTTTAGATGTTTCAGGAAACACCATACACTTCTCCCCAGTGTCTGTTGGCAATTTACATCCCGCCCATCAGCATAACAAGGCTCCCAGTTCTCCATGGCCTGTCCTGCCTTTCTGGATTTTACACTTTTTTCAGATGGCCCTTTTGACCGGGGGGAAGTGAGACTTCATTGTAGTGCAGATTTCCTTTGCAAGCTTGCTTGGTTGGCCAAAAAGGGCGTATGCGTTTTTTCCTGAATATATTCAGGAAAAAACGCATACGCCCTTTTTGGCCAAGTGCATCATTGTGGACGTTCTGCCTCTTTTCCTATGCTTTCAATGCAATTCCAGTCTACCTCCTGAAATCGGTTTCCTGCAATTCTGCCCCGCTTTCAAGTCCTCTTGGCAGCCTTACTTCAGTATATTTTTGGACGATAGCTGTCATTTATAACTCTGCAGGTTTGTGAATTACAGTGCCCCTGAGCTCCTTTCTTCAACTCGCTTTCTTTTGAGCTGGCCGCAACACCGCAGGATGGCTTCAGGCCCTAATCTGGTTCCGGCACGGCAAGCTGAGCCTTTGGTTAATTCCTCTTCCTGGTGGGAAATGAGAGTTAAATTTGCCCGTCCAGACACCTCCAGCTAGTCTCTCATTGGTTCTCGCTATTCCTGTTCATCTTCCACAGAAATTGCAAACTGGGCCAAACAGGAGGTTAAAGGGACTGACTCTCCAAGTCGGGAGGGTGTTAGTAAAGCGTCTGGAATGTTGCACCCGAGTACCAGGGTACGAAAACTGAGACATATTTGAACACGTTTCCCGATCACATGGTTGATCATACTCTAGGTTCCACATGCATGTTTTAGCTGAAGGTAGAATACCTTAAACCTGGGTAGTTGAAACCCGTGGAATGGGTACCATGCAATATGACTTCAAAGGGTCTTCATTTGCTCACCGAACCTCTCCAATCCTATCACTGCTGCGTTTATGCCCCTGTACACATGCTTGATTCTCTTTCGGAGACATAGCAATCCATAGGTTTTAAGATACTTACTAGTCAGGTACATTCTTAGGCGTTTAATATGCGGTGTTGAGTCCATTTCGTTGAGCAAGGAGTAGCTGTTGTCTATTCCATATTTGGCTTAAGGAACATTATCTGTGCTCATTTCAATCTCTGGTTTTATGCAGCACCCCAACTCACCTTTACCCTTAAGCAAGCATAAGTTGGTTTTCTAAATTTGAGACACTGTTCTGTTCTGTAATTCAGTTCCTGTGTAGCCAAGTTTACATTCCGTGTATTACTGATATCTTATGATGTTTCTTTTTCTGTGTGACTTATTTCAGTTAGAATCATCATACCTGAATCCACTCATTGTGCTGCTAAGGGCCTGATGACATAGATTTCATTGCTGAGTGATATTGCTTTGTAAGTAAATACCACAACTTCTTTATCCATTTTTCACTTTCTGCGATGTTGAACTTGTACTGTAAACGAGGTTCTTGTAAACAGAGGCGTCCCAAACTTTGGGGTGGCTGTGTCTTTTTGATTTTAATTTCCCTAAGCTATAGGACCATAAGTGGAAGTGCCCTAGGCTCTGTTGCTTTGTTTTTTAGATGTTTCAGGAAACACCATACACTTCTCCCGAGTGTCTGTTGGCAATTTACATCCCGCCCATCAGCATAACAAGGCTCCCAGTTCTGCATGGCCTGTCCTGCCTTTCTGGATTTTACACTTTTTTCAGATGGCCCTTTTGACCGGGGGGAAGTGAGACTTCATTGTAGTGCAGATTTCCTTTGCAAGCTTGCTTGGTTGGCCAAAAAGGGCGTATGCGTTTTTTCCTGAATATATTCAGGAAAAAACGCATACGCCCTTTTTGGCCAAGTGCATCATTGTGGACGTTCTGCCTCTTTTCCTATGCTTTCAATGCAATTCCAGTCTACCTCCTGAAATCGGTTTCCTGCAATTCTGCCCCGCTTTCAAGTCCTCTTGGCAGTCTTACTTCAGTATATTTTTGGACGATAGCTGTCATTTATAACTCTGCAGGTTTGTGAATTACAGTGCCCCTGAGCTCCTTTCTTCAACTCGCTTTCTTTTGAGCTGGCCGCAACACCGCAGGATGGCTTCAGGCCCTAAACTTGTTCTGGCACGGCACGCTGAGCCTTTGGTTATTTCCTCTTCCTGGTGGGAAATGAGAGTTAAATTTGCCCGTCGAGACACCTCCAGCTAGTCTCTCATTGGTTCTCCCTATTCCTGTTCATCTTCCGCAGAAATTGCAAACTGGGCCAAACAGGAGGTTAAAGGCGCTGACTCTCCAAGTGGGGAGAGTGTTAGTAAAGCGTCAGGAATGTTGCACCCGAGTACCAGGGGACCAAAACTGAGACATATTTGAACACGTCTCCCGTTCACACGGTTGATCATACTCTGGGTTCCACATGCATGTTTTAGCTGAAGGAAGAATACCTTAAACCTGGAGAGTTGAGACCCGTGGAATGGGTACCATGCAATATGACTTCAAAGGGTCTTCATTTGCTCACCGAACTTCTCCAATCCTATCACTGCTGCATTTATCACCCTGTACAGACGCTTGATTCTCTTTTGGAGACATAGCAATCCATAGGTTTTAAGATACTGACTAGTCAGGTAAATTCTTAGGCATTTAATATGGGGTGTTGAGTCCATTTCGTTGAGCAAGGAGTAGCTCTTGTCTATTCCATATTTGGCTTAAGGAACTTTATCTGTGCTCATTTCAATCTCTGGTTTTATGCAGCACCCCAACTCACCTTTCCCGTTAAGCAAGCATAAGTTGGTTTTCTAAATTTGAGACCCTGTTCTGTTTTGGAATTCAGTTCCTGTGTAGGCAAGTTTACATTCTGTGTATTAGTGATATCTTATGATGTTTCTTTTTCTGTGTGACTTATTTCAGTTAGAATCATCGTACCTGAATCCACTCATTATGCTGCTACGGGCCTGATGACATAGATTTCATTGCTGAGTGATACTGCATTGTACGTAAGTACCACAACTTCTTTATCCATTTTTCACTTTCTGTGATATTGAACTTGTACGGTAAATGAGGTTCTTGTAAACAGAGGCGTCCCAAACTTTGGGGTGGCTGTGTCTTTTTGATTTTAATTTCCCTAAGCTATAGGACCATAAGTGGAAGTGCCCTAGGCTCTGTTGCTTTGTTTTTTAGATGTTTCAGGAAACACCATACACTTCTCCCGAGTGTCTGTTGGCAATTTACATCCCGCCCATCAGCATAACAAGGCTCCCAGTTCTCCATGGCCTGTCCTGCCTTTCTGGATTTTACACTTTTTTCAGATGGCCCTTTTGACCGGGGGGAAGTGAGACTTCATTGTAGTGCAGATTTCCTTTGCAAGCTTGCTTGGTTGGCCAAAAAGGGCGTATGCGTTTTTTCCTGAATATATTCAGGAAAAAACGCATACGCCCTTTTTGGCCAAGTGCATCATTGTGGACGTTCTGCCTCTTTTCCTATGCTTTCAATGCAATTCCAGTCTACCTCCTGAAATCGGTTTCCTGCAATTCTGCCCCGCTTTCAAGTCCTCTTGGCAGCCTTACTTCAGTATATTTTTGGACGATAGCTGTCATTTATAACTCTGCAGGTTTGTGAATTACAGTGCCCCTGAGCTCCTTTCTTCAACTCGCTTTCTTTTGAGCTGGCCGCAACACCGCAGGATGGCTTCAGGCCCTAATCTGGTTCCGGCACGGCAAGCTGAGACTTTGGTTAATTCCTCTTCCTGGTGGGAAATGAGAGTTAAATTTGCCCGTCCAGACACCTCCAGCTAGTTTCTCATTGGTTCTCGCTATTCCTGTTCATCTTCCACAGAAATTGCAAACTGGGCCAAACAGGAGGTTAAAGGGACTGACTCTCCAAGTCGGGAGGGTGTTAGTAAAGCGTCTGGAATGTTGCACCCGAGTACCAGGGTACGAAAACTGAGACATATTTGAACACGTTTCCCGATCACATGGTTGATCATACTCTAGTTTCCACATGCATGTTTTAGCTGAAGGTAGAATACCTTAAACCTGGGTAGTTGAAACCCGTGGAATGGGTACCATGCAATATGACTTCAAAGGGTCTTCATTTGCTCACCGAACCTCTCCAATCCTATCACTGCTGCGTTTATGCCCCTGTACACATGCTTGATTCTCTTTCGGAGACATAGCAATCCATAGGTTTTAAGATACTTACTAGTCAGGTACATTCTTAGGCATTTAATATGCGGTGTTGAGTCCATTTCGTTGAGCAAGGAGTAGCTCTTGTCTATTCCATATTTGGCTTAAGGAACTTTATCTGTGCTCATTTCAATCTCTGGTTTTATGCAGCACCCCAAGTCACCTTTCCCCTTAAGCAAGCATAAGTTGGTTTTCTAAGTTTGAGACCCTGTTCTGTTCTGTAATTCAGTTCCTGTGTAGCCAAGTTTACATTCCGTGTATTACTGATATCTTATGATGTTTCTTTTTCTGTGTGACTTATTTCAGTTAGAATCATCATACCTGAATCCACTCATTGTGCTGCTAAGGGCCTGATGACATAGATTTCATTGCTGAGTGATATTGCTTTGTAAGTAAATACCACAACTTCTTTATCCATTTTTCACTTTCTGCGATGTTGAACTTGTACTGTAAACGAGGTTCTTGTAAACAGAGGCATCCCAAACTTTGGGGTGGCTGTGTCTTTTTGATTTTAATTTCCCTAAGCTATAGGACCATAAGTGGAAGTGCCCTAGGCTCTGTTGCTTTGTTTTTTAGATGTTTCAGGAAACACCATACACTTCTCCCGAGTGTCTGTTGGCAATTTACATCCCGCCCATCAGCATAACAAGGCTCCCAGTTCTCCATGGCCTGTCCTGCCTTTCTGGATTTTCCACTTTTTTCAGATGGCCCTTTTGACCAGGGGGAAGTGAGACTTCATTGTAGTGCAGATTTCCTTTGCAAGCTTGCTTGGTTGGCCAAAAAGGGCGTATGCGTTTTTTCCTGAATATATTCAGGAAAAAACGCATACGCCCTTTTTGGCCAAGTGCATCATTGTGGACGTTCTGCCTCTTTTCCTATGCTTTCAATGCAATTCCAGTCTACCTCCTGAAATCGGTTTCCTGCAATTCTGCCCCGCTTTCAAGTCCTCTTGGCAGCCTTACTTCAGTATATTTTTGGACGATAGCTGTCATTTATAACTCTGCAGGTTTGTGAATTACAGTGCCCCTGAGCTCCTTTCTTCAACTCGCTTTCTTGTGACCTGGCCGCAACACCGCAGGATGGCTTCAGGCCCTAATCTTGTTCCGGCACGGCACGCTGAGCCTTTGGTTAATTCCTCTTCCTGGTGGGAAATGAGAGTTAAATTTGCCCGTCCAGACACCTCCAGCTAGTCTCTCATTGGTTCTCGCTATTCCTGTTCATCTTCCGCAGAAATTGCAAACTGGGCCAAACAGGAGGTTAAAGGGACTGACTCTCCAAGTCGGGAGGGTGTTAGTAAAGCGTCTGGAATGTTGCACCCGAGTACCAGGGTACGAAAACTGAGACATATTTGAACACGTTTCCCGATCACATGGTTGATCGTACTCTAGGTTCCACATGCATGTTTTAGCTGAAGGAAGAATACCTTAAACCTGGGTAGTTGAAACCCATGGAATGGGTACCATGCAATATGACTTCAAAGGGTCTTCATTTGCTCACCGAACCTCTCCAATCCTATCACTGCTGCGTTTATGCCCCTGTACACATGCTTGATTCTCTTTCGGAGACATAGCAATCCATAGGTTTTAAGATACTTACTAGTCAGGTACATTCTTAGGCGTTTAATATGCGGTGTTGAGTCCATTTCGTTGAGCAAGGAGTAGCTCTTGTCTATTCCATATTTGGCTTAAGGAACTTTATCTGTGCTCATTTCAATCTCTGGTTTTATGCAGCACCCCAACTCACCTTTACCCTTAAGCAAGCATAAGTTGGTTTTCTAAATTTGAGACCCTGTTCTGTTCTGTAATTCAGTTCCTGTGTAGCCAAGTTTACATTCCGTGTATTACTGATATCTTATGATGTTTCTTTTTCTGTGTGACTTATTTCAGTTAGAATCATCATACCTAAATTAACTCATTGTGCTGCTAAGTGCCTGATGACATAGATTTCATTGCTGAGTGATACTGCATTGTACGTAAGTACCACAAGTTCTTTATCCATTTTTCACTTTCTGCGATATTGAACTTGTATGGTAAACGAGGTTCTTGTAAACAGAGGCGTCCCAAACTTTGGGGTGGCTGTGTCTTTTTGATTTTAATTTCCCTCAGCTATAGGACCATAAGTGGAAGTGCACTAGGCCCTGTTGCTTTGTTTTTTAGATGTTTCAGGAAACACCATACACTTCTCCCGAGTGTCTGTTGGCAATTTACATCCCGCCCATCAGCATAACAAGGCTCCCAGTTCTCCATGGCCTGTCCTGCCTTTCTGGATTTTACACTTTTTTCAGATGGCCCTTTTGACCGGGGGGAAGTGAGACTTCATTGTAGTGCAGATTTCCTTTGCAAGCTTGCTTGGTTGGCCAAAAAGGGCGTATGCGTTTTTTCCTGAATATATTCAGGAAAAAACGCATACGCCCTTTTTGGCCAAGTGCATCATTGTGGACGTTCTGCCTCTTTTCCTATGCTTTCAATGCAATTCCAGTCTACCTCCTGAAATCGGTTTCCTGCAATTCTGCCCCGCTTTCAAGTCCTCTTGGCAGCCTTACTTCAGTATATTTTTGGACGATAGCTGTCATTTATAACTCTGCAGGTTTGTGAATTACAGTGCCCCTGAGCTCCTTTCTTCAACTCGCTTTCTTTTGAGCTGGCCGCAACACCGCAGGATGGCTTCAGGCCCTAATCTTGTTCCCGCACGGCACGCTGAGCCTTTGGTTATTTCCTCTTCCTGGTGGGAAATGAGAGTTAAATTTGCCCGTCCAGACACCTCCAGCTAGTCTCTCATTGGTTCTCCCTATTCCTGTTCATCTTCCGCAGAAATTGCAAACTGGGCCAAACAGGAGGTTAAAGGCGCTGACTTTCCAAGTGGGGAGAGTGTTAGTAAAGCGTCAGGAATGTTGCACCCGAGTACCAGGGGACCAAAACTGAGATATATTTGAACATGTCTCCGTTTACACGGTTGATCATACTCTGGGTTCCACATGCATGTTTTAGCTGAAGGAAGAATACCTTAAACCTGGAGAGTTGAGACCCGTGGAATGGGTACCATGCAATATGACTTCAAAGGGTCTTCATTTGCTCACCGAACTTCTCCAATCCTATCACTGCTGCGTTTATCCCTCTGTACAGACGCTTGATTCTCTTTTGGAGACATAGCAATCCATAGGTTTTAAGATACTTACTAGTCAGGTACATTCTTAGGCATTTAATATGGGGTGTTGAGTCCATTTCATTGAGCAAGGAGTAGCTCTTGTCTATTCCATATTTGGCTTAAGGAA
>NW_027136024.1:0-24324 GCF_039906515.1 Pseudorca crassidens | reverse complement strand
GGAGGCTCCCAGCAGGTTCCATGTGCCAACAGAGGGCCCACGTCGCCAAGGTGATGTGTGCAAGTCAGGCAGGATTGACCTCACAGCAGAGGGCCTACCTCACAGAAGAGTGAGGAACCCAGCCAGGATAAGACTGTCACCAGAAGGCCCACATCACCAAGGGGATGGGAACCAGGCAGGAGTGTCCTCACACCAGTGGGGCCACATCATTGAAAGTTGCGGAACCCAGCACATGTGGCCTCAAACCAGAGGACCCACATCACGAAGGGGTTGCGAGTGAGGCAGGCAGGAGGAGCATCACAACACAGGACCCATAGAATACAAAAGTTGAGGAATCGAGCAGTTGGAACCTTCCAGCAGGCGGCCCAGAGCACAGAGGCTATGGCATCCAGGCCAGAGCGAACTAACAGCAGAGAGCCCACATCATGAAACTGTGAACAACCCAGCCTTTGGGACCTCAGAGCAGAAGGCCCACATCCCAATGGGGATGTGAACCTGGATGGAGTGTCTTCAAACCACTGGGCGCACATCACAAAATGTGGGGAGCCCAGCCGTTAGGGCCTGATGCCAGAGGGCCCTCATCACCGAGGGGAGGAGGCTCCCATCAGGCTCCAAGTGCCACCAGAGGGCTCATGTCCACAAGGCGAGGTGAGCAAGCCAGGCAGGAGTGACCTCACAGCAGACGGCCCACCTCACAGAAGGGTGAGGAACCCAGCCAGGATCAGACTCTCAACAGAGGGCCCACATCACCAAGGGGATGTGAACCAGGCAGGAGTCTCCTAAGACCATTGGTCCCACATCATCGAAAGGTGAGGAACCCAGCACATGTGGCCTCAAACCAGAGGACACACATCACGAAGGGGCTGGGAGTGAGGCAGGCAGGAGGATCCTCACAACAGAGGGCCCAAAAAATTAAAAAAGTGAGGAATCCAGCCGTTGGAACCTCCCAGCAGGCGGCCAAGAGCACAGAGGCTATGGGATCCAGGCCACAGTGAACTAACACCAGAGAGCCCACATCATGAAACTGTGATCAACCCAGCCGTTGGAACCTCAGAGCAGAAGGCCCACATCCCCATGGAGATGGGAACCTAAGAGGAGTGCCCGAGCATCACTGGGCTCACTAAGAAAAGTTGGGGAGCCCAGCAGTTAGGGCCTGACGTCAGAGGGCCCTCATCACAGAGGTGAGGAGGCTCCCAGCAGGGTCCAAGTGCCACCAGAGGGCTCATGTCAACAAGGCGAGGTGAGCAAGCCAGGCAAGAGTTACCTGATAGTAGAGGGCCCACCTCACAGATGGGTGAGGAACCCAGCCAGGATCAGACTCTCACCAGAGGGCCCACATCACAAAGGGGATGGGAACCAGTCAGGATTATCCTCACACCTCTGGGGCCTCATCATCTTAAGGTGAGGAAGCCAGCACATGTGTCCTCAAACCAGAGGACCCACATCACCAAGGGCCTTGGAGTGAGGCAGGCAGGAGTAGCCTCACAACACAGGGCACATAATATAAAAAACGTGAGGATTCCAGCATTTAGACCTTCCAGCAGGCGGCTCAGAACACCGAGGCTATGGGATCCAGGCCGCAGTGAACTCACAACAGAGGGCCCACATCATTAAACTGTGAGCAACCCAGGCGTTGGGACCTCAGCGCAGAAGGCCCACATCCCCATGGGAATGGGAACCTGGCTGGAGTGTCCTCGCACCACTGGGCGCACATCAGAAAATGTGGGGAGCCCACCATTTAGGGCCTGACGCCAGAGGGCCGTCATCACCGAGAGGAGGAGGCACCCTGCATGCTCCAACTGCCACCAGAGGGCTCACGTCTCCAAGGTGACGTGTGCCAGCCAGGCAGGAGTGACCTCACAGAAGAGGGCCTACCTCACAGAACGTTGAGGAACCCAGCCAGGATTAGACTCTCGCCAGAGGGCCCACCTCACCAAGGGGATGGGAACCAGGCAGGAGTGTCCTCACACGAGTGGGGCCACATCATCGAAAGGTGAGGAACGCAGCACATGTGGCCTCAAGCCATAGGACAGTCATCACCAAGGGGCTGGCAGTGAGGCAGGCAGGAGGAGCCTCACAACAGAAGGCACATAGAATAAAAAAGTTGAGGAATCCAGCAGTTGGAACCTCCCAGCAGGTGGCTAAGAGCACCGATGATAAGGGATCCTTGCCGGAGTGAACTCACAGCAGAGGGCCCACATCATGGTACTGTGAGCAAGCCAGCCGTTTTGACCTCAGAGCAGAAGGCCCATATCCTCATGGGGATGGGAACCTGGCAAGAGTGTCCTCACTCACTTGGCGCACATCAGAAAATGTGGGGAGCCCAGCAGTTATGGCCTAAGGCAAGAGGGCCCTCATCACCGAGGGGAGGAGGATCCCAGCACACTCCAACTGCCACCAGAGGGCCCACGTCGCCAAGGTGACGTGTGCCAGACAGGCATGATTGACCTCACAGCAGAGGGCCCACCTCACAGAAGGGTGAGGAACCCAGCCAGGATCAGACTCTCACCAGAGGGCCCACATCACCAAGGGGATGGGAACCAGGCAGGCGTGTCCCCACACCAGTGGAACAACATCATCGAAAGGTGAGGATCCCAGCACATGTAGCCTCAAACCAGAGGAACCACATCACCAAGGGGTTCGGAATGAGGATGGCAGGACCGGCCTCACAACACAGGGTCCATAGAATATAAAAGTTGAGGAATCCAGCAGTTGGAACCTCCCAGCAAGCGGCCCAGAGCACCGAGGCTATGGGATCTAGGCCGCAGTGAACTCACAGCAGAGGGCCCACATCATGAACCTGTGAGCAGCCCAGCCGTTGGGACCTCAGAACAGAAGGCCCACATCCCCATTGGGATGGGAACCTGGCAGGAGTGGCTTCGCACCACTTAGCACATATCAGAAAATGTTAGGAACCCAGCAGTTAGGGCCTGACGCCAGGGGGCCCTCATAACTGAGGGGAGGAGACTCCCAGCAGGTTCCAACTGCCAACAGAGGGCCCACGTCTACAAGGTGGCATGCGCCAGCCAGGCAGTAGCGACCTCACAGCAGAGGGCCTATCTCACAGAAGGGTGAGGAACCGAGGTAGGATGAGACTAGTGCCAGAGGGCCCACAACACCAAGGGGATGGGAACCAGTCAGGACTGTCCTCCCACCAGTGGGGCCACATCATCGAAAGGTGAGGAACCCAGCACATGCGGCCTCATATCAGAGGACATACATCACAAAGGGGATGGGAGTGAGGCAGGTAGGAGTAGCCTAAAAACAGAGGGCCCAAAGAATAAAAAAGGTGAGGAATCCAGCATTTGGAACCTCCCAGCAGGCGGCCGAGAGCACAGAAGCTATGGGATGCAGGCAGGAGTGAACTAACACCAGAGAGCCCACATCATGAAACTGTGAGCAACCCAGGCGTTGGGACCTCAGAGCAGAAAGCCCACATCCCCATGGGGATGGGAACCTGACAGGAGTGTCCTGGCATCACTGGGCTCACATCAGAAAACGTGGGGAGCCCAGCAGTTAGGGCCTGATGCTAGAGGGCCGTCATCACCGAGGGCAGGAGGCTCCCAGCAGGTTCCATGTGCCAACAGAGGGCCCACGTCGCCAAGGTGATGTGTGCAAGTCAGGCAGGATTGACCTCACAGCAGAGGGCCTACCTCACAGAAGAGTGAGGAACCCAGCCAGGATAAGACTGTCACCAGAAGGCCCACATCACCAAGGGGATGGGAACCAGGCAGGAGTGTCCTCACACCAGTGGGGCCACATCATTGAAAGTTGCGGAACCCAGCACATGTGGCCTCAAACCAGAGGACCCACATCACGAAGGGGTTGCGAGTGAGGCAGGCAGGAGGAGCATCACAACACAGGGCCCATAGAATACAAAAGTTGAGGAATCGAGCAGTTGGAACCTTCCAGCAGGCGGCCCAGAGCACAGAGGCTATGGCATCCAGGCCAGAGCGAACTAACAGCAGAGAGCCCACATCATGAAACTGTGAACAACCCAGCCTTTGGGACCTCAGAGCAGAAGGCCCACATCCCAATGGGGATGTGAACCTGGATGGAGTGTCTTCAAACCACTGGGCGCACATCACAAAATGTGGGGAGCCCAGCCGTTAGGGCCTGATGCCAGAGGGCCCTCATCACCGAGGGGAGGAGGCTCCCATCAGGCTCCAAGTGCCACCAGAGGGCTCATGTCCACAAGGCGAGGTGAGCAAGCCAGGCAGGAGTGACCTCACAGCAGACGGCCCACCTCACAGAAGGGTGAGGAACCCAGCCAGGATCAGACTCTCAACAGAGGGCCCACATCACCAAGGGGATGTGAACCAGGCAGGAGTCTCCTAAGACCATTGGTCCCACATCATCGAAAGGTGAGGAACCCAGCACATGTGGCCTCAAACCAGAGGACACACATCACGAAGGGGCTGGGAGTGAGGCAGGCAGGAGGATCCTCACAACAGAGGGCCCAAAAAATTAAAAAAGTGAGGAATCCAGCCGTTGGAACCTCCCAGCAGGCGGCCAAGAGCACAGAGGCTATGGGATCCAGGCCACAGTGAACTAACACCAGAGAGCCCACATCATGAAACTGTGATCAACCCAGCCGTTGGAACCTCAGAGCAGAAGGCCCACATCCCCATGGAGATGGGAACCTAAGAGGAGTGCCCGAGCATCACTGGGCTCACTAAGAAAAGTTGGGGAGCCCAGCAGTTAGGGCCTGACGTCAGAGGGCCCTCATCACAGAGGTGAGGAGGCTCCCAGCAGGGTCCAAGTGCCACCAGAGGGCTCATGTCAACAAGGCGAGGTGAGCAAGCCAGGCAAGAGTTACCTGATAGTAGAGGGCCCACCTCACAGATGGGTGAGGAACCCAGCCAGGATCAGACTCTCACCAGAGGGCCCACATCACAAAGGGGATGGGAACCAGTCAGGATTATCCTCACACCTCTGGGGCCTCATCATCTTAAGGTGAGGAAGCCAGCACATGTGTCCTCAAACCAGAGGACCCACATCACCAAGGGCCTTGGAGTGAGGCAGGCAGGAGTAGCCTCACAACACAGGGCACATAATATAAAAAACGTGAGGATTCCAGCATTTAGACCTTCCAGCAGGCGGCTCAGAACACCGAGGCTATGGGATCCAGGCCGCAGTGAACTCACAACAGAGGGCCCACATCATTAAACTGTGAGCAACCCAGGCGTTGGGACCTCAGCGCAGAAGGCCCACATCCCCATGGGAATGGGAACCTGGCTGGAGTGTCCTCGCACCACTGGGCGCACATCAGAAAATGTGGGGAGCCCACCATTTAGGGCCTGACGCCAGAGGGCCGTCATCACCGAGAGGAGGAGGCACCCTGCATGCTCCAACTGCCACCAGAGGGCTCACGTCTCCAAGGTGACGTGTGCCAGCCAGGCAGGAGTGACCTCACAGAAGAGGGCCTACCTCACAGAACGTTGAGGAACCCAGCCAGGATTAGACTCTCGCCAGAGGGCCCACCTCACCAAGGGGATGGGAACCAGGCAGGAGTGTCCTCACACGAGTGGGGCCACATCATCGAAAGGTGAGGAACGCAGCACATGTGGCCTCAAGCCATAGGACAGTCATCACCAAGGGGCTGGCAGTGAGGCAGGCAGGAGGAGCCTCACAACAGAAGGCACATAGAATAAAAAAGTTGAGGAATCCAGCAGTTGGAACCTCCCAGCAGGTGGCTAAGAGCACCGATGATAAGGGATCCTTGCCGGAGTGAACTCACAGCAGAGGGCCCACATCATGGTACTGTGAGCAAGCCAGCCGTTTTGACCTCAGAGCAGAAGGCCCATATCCTCATGGGGATGGGAACCTGGCAAGAGTGTCCTCACTCACTTGGCGCACATCAGAAAATGTGGGGAGCCCAGCAGTTATGGCCTAAGGCAAGAGGGCCCTCATCACCGAGGGGAGGAGGATCCCAGCACACTCCAACTGCCACCAGAGGGCCCACGTCGCCAAGGTGACGTGTGCCAGACAGGCATGATTGACCTCACAGCAGAGGGCCCACCTCACAGAAGGGTGAGGAACCCAGCCAGGATCAGACTCTCACCAGAGGGCCCACATCACCAAGGGGATGGGAACCAGGCAGGCGTGTCCCCACACCAGTGGAACAACATCATCGAAAGGTGAGGATCCCAGCACATGTAGCCTCAAACCAGAGGAACCACATCACCAAGGGGTTCGGAATGAGGATGGCAGGACCGGCCTCACAACACAGGGTCCATAGAATATAAAAGTTGAGGAATCCAGCAGTTGGAACCTCCCAGCAAGCGGCCCAGAGCACCGAGGCTATGGGATCTAGGCCGCAGTGAACTCACAGCAGAGGGCCCACATCATGAACCTGTGAGCAGCCCAGCCGTTGGGACCTCAGAACAGAAGGCCCACATCCCCATTGGGATGGGAACCTGGCAGGAGTGGCTTCGCACCACTTAGCACATATCAGAAAATGTTAGGAACCCAGCAGTTAGGGCCTGACGCCAGGGGGCCCTCATAACTGAGGGGAGGAGACTCCCAGCAGGTTCCAACTGCCAACAGAGGGCCCACGTCTACAAGGTGGCATGCGCCAGCCAGGCAGTAGCGACCTCACAGCAGAGGGCCTATCTCACAGAAGGGTGAGGAACCGAGGTAGGATGAGACTAGTGCCAGAGGGCCCACAACACCAAGGGGATGGGAACCAGTCAGGACTGTCCTCCCACCAGTGGGGCCACATCATCGAAAGGTGAGGAACCCAGCACATGCGGCCTCATATCAGAGGACATACATCACAAAGGGGATGGGAGTGAGGCAGGTAGGAGTAGCCTAAAAACAGAGGGCCCAAAGAATAAAAAAGGTGAGGAATCCAGCATTTGGAACCTCCCAGCAGGCGGCCGAGAGCACAGAAGCTATGGGATGCAGGCAGGAGTGAACTAACACCAGAGAGCCCACATCATGAAACTGTGAGCAACCCAGGCGTTGGGACCTCAGAGCAGAAAGCCCACATCCCCATGGGGATGGGAACCTGACAGGAGTGTCCTGGCATCACTGGGCTCACATCAGAAAACGTGGGGAGCCCAGCAGTTAGGGCCTGATGCTAGAGGGCCGTCATCACCGAGGGCAGGAGGCTCCCAGCAGGTTCCATGTGCCAACAGAGGGCCCACGTCGCCAAGGTGATGTGTGCAAGTCAGGCAGGATTGACCTCACAGCAGAGGGCCTACCTCACAGAAGAGTGAGGAACCCAGCCAGGATAAGACTGTCACCAGAAGGCCCACATCACCAAGGGGATGGGAACCAGGCAGGAGTGTCCTCACACCAGTGGGGCCACATCATTGAAAGTTGCGGAACCCAGCACATGTGGCCTCAAACCAGAGGACCCACATCACGAAGGGGTTGCGAGTGAGGCAGGCAGGAGGAGCATCACAACACAGGACCCATAGAATACAAAAGTTGAGGAATCGAGCAGTTGGAACCTTCCAGCAGGCGGCCCAGAGCACAGAGGCTATGGCATCCAGGCCAGAGCGAACTAACAGCAGAGAGCCCACATCATGAAACTGTGAACAACCCAGCCTTTGGGACCTCAGAGCAGAAGGCCCACATCCCAATGGGGATGTGAACCTGGATGGAGTGTCTTCAAACCACTGGGCGCACATCACAAAATGTGGGGAGCCCAGCCATTAGGGCCTGATGCCAGAGGGCCCTCATCACCGAGGGGAGGAGGCTCCCATCAGGCTCCAAGTGCCACCAGAGGGCTCATGTCCACAAGGCGAGGTGAGCAAGCCAGGCAGGAGTGACCTCACAGCAGACGGCTCACCTCACAGAAGGGTGAGGAACCCAGCCAGGATCAGACTCTCAACAGAGGGCCCACATCACCAAGGGGATGTGAACCAGGCAGGAGTCTCCTAAGACCATTGGTCCCACATCATCGAAAGGTGAGGAACCCAGCACATGTGGCCTCAAACCAGAGGACACACATCACGAAGGGGCTGGGAGTGAGGCAGGCAGGAGGATCCTCACAACAGAGGGCCCAAAAAATTAAAAAAGTGAGGAATCCAGCCGTTGGAACCTCCCAGCAGGCGGCCAAGAGCACAGAGGCTATGGGATCCAGGCCACAGTGAACTAACACCAGAGAGCCCACATCATGAAACTGTGATCAACCCAGCCGTTGGAACCTCAGAGCAGAAGGCCCACATCCCCATGGAGATGGGAACCTAAGAGGAGTGCCCGAGCATCACTGGGCTCACTAAGAAAAGTTGGGGAGCCCAGCAGTTAGGGCCTGACGTCAGAGGGCCCTCATCACAGAGGTGAGGAGGCTCCCAGCAGGGTCCAAGTGCCACCAGAGGGCTCATGTCAACAAGGCGAGGTGAGCAAGCCAGGCAAGAGTTACCTGATAGTAGAGGGCCCACCTCACAGATGGGTGAGGAACCCAGCCAGGATCAGACTCTCACCAGAGGGCCCACATCACAAAGGGGATGGGAACCAGTCAGGATTATCCTCACACCTCTGGGGCCTCATCATCTTAAGGTGAGGAAGCCAGCACATGTGTCCTCAAACCAGAGGACCCACATCACCAAGGGCCTTGGAGTGAGACAGGCAGGAGTAGCCTCACAACACAGGGCACATAATATAAAAAACGTGAGGATTCCAGCATTTAGACCTCCCAGCAAGCGGCCCAGAGCACCGAGGCTATGGGATCTAGGCCGCAGTGAACTCACAGCAGAGGGCCCACATCATGAACCTGTGAGCAGCCCAGCCGTTGGGACCTCAGCGCAGAAGGCCCACATCCCCATTGGGATGGGAACCTGGCAGGAGTGGCTTCGCACCACTTAGCACATATCAGAAAATGTTAGGAACCCAGCAGTTAGGGCCTGACGCCAGGGGGCCCTCATAACTGAGGGGAGGAGACTCCCAGCAGGTTCCAACTGCCAACAGAGGGCCCACGTCTACAAGGTGGCATGCGCCAGCCAGGCAGTAGCGACCTCACAGCAGAGGGCCTATCTCACAGAAGGGTGAGGAACCGAGGTAGGATGAGACTAGTGCCAGAGGGCCCACAACACCAAGGGGATGGGAACCAGTCAGGACTGTCCTCCCACCAGTGGGGCCACATCATCGAAAGGTGAGGAACCCAGCACATGCGGCCTCATATCAGAGGACATACATCACAAAGGGGATGGGAGTGAGGCAGGTAGGAGTAGCCTAAAAACAGAGGGCCCAAAGAATAAAAAAGGTGAGGAATACAGCATTTGGAACCTCCCAGCAGGCGGCCGAGAGCACAGAAGCTATGGGATGCAGGCAGGAGTGAACTAACACCAGAGAGCCCACATCATGAAACTGTGAGCAACCCAGGCGTTGGGACCTCAGAGCAGAAAGCCCACATCCCCATGGGGATGGGAACCTGACAGGAGTGTCCTGGCATCACTGGGCTCACATCAGAAAACGTGGGGAGCCCAGCAGTTAGGGCCTGATGCTAGAGGGCCATCATCACCGAGGGCAGGAGGCTCCCAGCAGGTTCCATGTGCCAACAGAGGGCCCACGTCGCCAAGGTGATGTGTGCAAGTCAGGCAGGATTGACCTCACAGCAGAGGGCCTACCTCACAGAAGAGTGAGGAACCCAGCCAGGATAAGACTGTCACCAGAAGGCCCACATCACCAAGGGGATGGGAACCAGGCAGGAGTGTCCTCACACCAGTGGGGCCACATCATTGAAAGTTGCGGAACCCAGCACATGTGGCCTCAAACCAGAGGACCCACATCACGAAGGGGTTGCGAGTGAGGCAGGCAGGAGGAGCATCACAACACAGGGCCCATAGAATACAAAAGTTGAGGAATCGAGCAGTTGGAACCTTCCAGCAGGCGGCCCAGAGCACAGAGGCTATGGCATCCAGGCCAGAGCGAACTAACAGCAGAGAGCCCACATCATGAAACTGTGAACAACCCAGCCTTTGGGACCTCAGAGCAGAAGGCCCACATCCCAATGGGGATGTGAACCTGGATGGAGTGTCTTCAAACCACTGGGCGCACATCACAAAATGTGGGGAGCCCAGCCGTTAGGGCCTGATGCCAGAGGGCCCTCATCACCGAGGGGAGGAGGCTCCCATCAGGCTCCAAGTGCCACCAGAGGGCTCATGTCCACAAGGCGAGGTGAGCAAGCCAGGCAGGAGTGACCTCACAGCAGACGGCCCACCTCACAGAAGGGTGAGGAACCCAGCCAGGATCAGACTCTCAACAGAGGGCCCACATCACCAAGGGGATGTGAACCAGGCAGGAGTCTCCTAAGACCATTGGTCCCACATCATCGAAAGGTGAGGAACCCAGCACATGTGGCCTCAAACCAGAGGACACACATCACGAAGGGGCTGGGAGTGAGGCAGGCAGGAGGATCCTCACAACAGAGGGCCCAAAAAATTAAAAAAGTGAGGAATCCAGCCGTTGGAACCTCCCAGCAGGCGGCCAAGAGCACAGAGGCTATGGGATCCAGGCCACAGTGAACTAACACCAGAGAGCCCACATCATGAAACTGTGATCAACCCAGCCGTTGGAACCTCAGAGCAGAAGGCCCACATCCCCATGGAGATGGGAACCTAAGAGGAGTGCCCGAGCATCACTGGGCTCACTAAGAAAAGTTGGGGAGCCCAGCAGTTAGGGCCTGACGTCAGAGGGCCCTCATCACAGAGGTGAGGAGGCTCCCAGCAGGGTCCAAGTGCCACCAGAGGGCTCATGTCAACAAGGCGAGGTGAGCAAGCCAGGCAAGAGTTACCTGATAGTAGAGGGCCCACCTCACAGATGGGTGAGGAACCCAGCCAGGATCAGACTCTCACCAGAGGGCCCACATCACAAAGGGGATGGGAACCAGTCAGGATTATCCTCACACCTCTGGGGCCTCATCATCTTAAGGTGAGGAAGCCAGCACATGTGTCCTCAAACCAGAGGACCCACATCACCAAGGGCCTTGGAGTGAGGCAGGCAGGAGTAGCCTCACAACACAGGGCACATAATATAAAAAACGTGAGGATTCCAGCATTTAGACCTTCCAGCAGGCGGCTCAGAACACCGAGGCTATGGGATCCAGGCCGCAGTGAACTCACAACAGAGGGCCCACATCATTAAACTGTGAGCAACCCAGGCGTTGGGACCTCAGCGCAGAAGGCCCACATCCCCATGGGAATGGGAACCTGGCTGGAGTGTCCTCGCACCACTGGGCGCACATCAGAAAATGTGGGGAGCCCACCATTTAGGGCCTGACGCCAGAGGGCCGTCATCACCGAGAGGAGGAGGCACCCTGCATGCTCCAACTGCCACCAGAGGGCTCACGTCTCCAAGGTGACGTGTGCCAGCCAGGCAGGAGTGACCTCACAGAAGAGGGCCTACCTCACAGAACGTTGAGGAACCCAGCCAGGATTAGACTCTCACCAGAGGGCCCACCTCACCAAGGGGATGGGAACCAGGCAGGAGTGTCCCCACACCAGTGGAACAACATCATCGAAAGGTGAGGATCCCAGCACATGTAGCCTCAAACCAGAGGAACCACATCACCAAGGGGTTCGGAATGAGGATGGCAGGACCGGCCTCACAACACAGGGTCCATAGAATATAAAAGTTGAGGAATCCAGCAGTTGGAACCTCCCAGCAAGCGGCCCAGAGCACCGAGGCTATGGGATCTAGGCCGCAGTGAACTCACAGCAGAGGGCCCACATCATGAACCTGTGAGCAGCCCAGCCGTTGGGACCTCAGCGCAGAAGGCCCACATCCCCATTGGGATGGGAACCTGGCAGGAGTGGCTTCGCACCACTTAGCACATATCAGAAAATGTTAGGAACCCAGCAGTTAGGGCCTGACGCCAGGGGGCCCTCATAACTGAGGGGAGGAGACTCCCAGCAGGTTCCAACTGCCAACAGAGGGCCCACGTCTACAAGGTGGCATGCGCCAGCCAGGCAGTAGCGACCTCACAGCAGAGGGCCTATCTCACAGAAGGGTGAGGAACCGAGGTAGGATGAGACTAGTGCCAGAGGGCCCACAACACCAAGGGGATGGGAACCAGTCAGGACTGTCCTCCCACCAGTGGGGCCACATCATCGAAAGGTGAGGAACCCAGCACATGCGGCCTCATATCAGAGGACATACATCACAAAGGGGATGGGAGTGAGGCAGGTAGGAGTAGCCTAAAAACAGAGGGCCCAAAGAATAAAAAAGGTGAGGAATACAGCATTTGGAACCTCCCAGCAGGCGGCCGAGAGCACAGAAGCTATGGGATGCAGGCAGGAGTGAACTAACACCAGAGAGCCCACATCATGAAACTGTGAGCAACCCAGGCGTTGGGACCTCAGAGCAGAAAGCCCACATCCCCATGGGGATGGGAACCTGACAGGAGTGTCCTGGCATCACTGGGCTCACATCAGAAAACGTGGGGAGCCCAGCAGTTAGGGCCTGATGCTAGAGGGCCGTCATCACCGAGGGCAGGAGGCTCCCAGCAGGTTCCATGTGCCAACAGAGGGCCCACGTCGCCAAGGTGATGTGTGCAAGTCAGGCAGGATTGACCTCACAGCAGAGGGCCTACCTCACAGAAGAGTGAGGAACCCAGCCAGGATAAGACTGTCACCAGAAGGCCCACATCACCAAGGGGATGGGAACCAGGCAGGAGTGTCCTCACACCAGTGGGGCCACATCATTGAAAGTTGCGGAACCCAGCACATGTGGCCTCAAACCAGAGGACCCACATCACGAAGGGGTTGCGAGTGAGGCAGGCAGGAGGAGCATCACAACACAGGGCCCATAGAATACAAAAGTTGAGGAATCGAGCAGTTGGAACCTTCCAGCAGGCGGCCCAGAGCACAGAGGCTATGGCATCCAGGCCAGAGCGAACTAACAGCAGAGAGCCCACATCATGAAACTGTGAACAACCCAGCCTTTGGGACCTCAGAGCAGAAGGCCCACATCCCAATGGGGATGTGAACCTGGATGGAGTGTCTTCAAACCACTGGGCGCACATCACAAAATGTGGGGAGCCCAGCCGTTAGGGCCTGATGCCAGAGGGCCCTCATCACCGAGGGGAGGAGGCTCCCATCAGGCTCCAAGTGCCACCAGAGGGCTCATGTCCACAAGGCGAGGTGAGCAAGCCAGGCAGGAGTGACCTCACAGCAGACGGCCCACCTCACAGAAGGGTGAGGAACCCAGCCAGGATCAGACTCTCAACAGAGGGCCCACATCACCAAGGGGATGTGAACCAGGCAGGAGTCTCCTAAGACCATTGGTCCCACATCATCGAAAGGTGAGGAACCCAGCACATGTGGCCTCAAACCAGAGGACACACATCACGAAGGGGCTGGGAGTGAGGCAGGCAGGAGGATCCTCACAACAGAGGGCCCAAAAAATTAAAAAAGTGAGGAATCCAGCCGTTGGAACCTCCCAGCAGGCGGCCAAGAGCACAGAGGCTATGGGATCCAGGCCACAGTGAACTAACACCAGAGAGCCCACATCATGAAACTGTGATCAACCCAGCCGTTGGAACCTCAGAGCAGAAGGCCCACATCCCCATGGAGATGGGAACCTAAGAGGAGTGCCCGAGCATCACTGGGCTCACTAAGAAAAGTTGGGGAGCCCAGCAGTTAGGGCCTGACGTCAGAGGGCCCTCATCACAGAGGTGAGGAGGCTCCCAGCAGGGTCCAAGTGCCACCAGAGGGCTCATGTCAACAAGGCGAGGTGAGCAAGCCAGGCAAGAGTTACCTGATAGTAGAGGGCCCACCTCACAGATGGGTGAGGAACCCAGCCAGGATCAGACTCTCACCAGAGGGCCCACATCACAAAGGGGATGGGAACCAGTCAGGATTATCCTCACACCTCTGGGGCCTCATCATCTTAAGGTGAGGAAGCCAGCACATGTGTCCTCAAACCAGAGGACCCACATCACCAAGGGCCTTGGAGTGAGGCAGGCAGGAGTAGCCTCACAACACAGGGCACATAATATAAAAAACGTGAGGATTCCAGCATTTAGACCTTCCAGCAGGCGGCTCAGAACACCGAGGCTATGGGATCCAGGCCGCAGTGAACTCACAACAGAGGGCCCACATCATTAAACTGTGAGCAACCCAGGCGTTGGGACCTCAGCGCAGAAGGCCCACATCCCCATGGGAATGGGAACCTGGCTGGAGTGTCCTCGCACCACTGGGCGCACATCAGAAAATGTGGGGAGCCCACCATTTAGGGCCTGACGCCAGAGGGCCGTCATCACCGAGAGGAGGAGGCACCCTGCATGCTCCAACTGCCACCAGAGGGCTCACGTCTCCAAGGTGACGTGTGCCAGCCAGGCAGGAGTGACCTCACAGAAGAGGGCCTACCTCACAGAACGTTGAGGAACCCAGCCAGGATTAGACTCTCGCCAGAGGGCCCACCTCACCAAGGGGATGGGAACCAGGCAGGAGTGTCCTCACACGAGTGGGGCCACATCATCGAAAGGTGAGGAACGCAGCACATGTGGCCTCAAGCCATAGGACAGTCATCACCAAGGGGCTGGCAGTGAGGCAGGCAGGAGGAGCCTCACAACAGAAGGCACATAGAATAAAAAAGTTGAGGAATCCAGCAGTTGGAACCTCCCAGCAGGTGGCTAAGAGCACCGATGATAAGGGATCCTTGCCGGAGTGAACTCACAGCAGAGGGCCCACATCATGGTACTGTGAGCAAGCCAGCCGTTTTGACCTCAGAGCAGAAGGCCCATATCCTCATGGGGATGGGAACCTGGCAAGAGTGTCCTCACTCACTTGGCGCACATCAGAAAATGTGGGGAGCCCAGCAGTTATGGCCTAAGGCAAGAGGGCCCTCATCACCGAGGGGAGGAGGATCCCAGCACACTCCAACTGCCACCAGAGGGCCCACGTCGCCAAGGTGACGTGTGCCAGACAGGCATGATTGACCTCACAGCAGAGGGCCCACCTCACAGAAGGGTGAGGAACCCAGCCAGGATCAGACTCTCACCAGAGGGCCCACATCACCAAGGGGATGGGAACCAGGCAGGCGTGTCCCCACACCAGTGGAACAACATCATCGAAAGGTGAGGATCCCAGCACATGTAGCCTCAAACCAGAGGAACCACATCACCAAGGGGTTCGGAATGAGGATGGCAGGACCGGCCTCACAACACAGGGTCCATAGAATATAAAAGTTGAGGAATCCAGCAGTTGGAACCTCCCAGCAAGCGGCCCAGAGCACCGAGGCTATGGGATCTAGGCCGCAGTGAACTCACAGCAGAGGGCCCACATCATGAACCTGTGAGCAGCCCAGCCGTTGGGACCTCAGAACAGAAGGCCCACATCCCCATTGGGATGGGAACCTGGCAGGAGTGGCTTCGCACCACTTAGCACATATCAGAAAATGTTAGGAACCCAGCAGTTAGGGCCTGACGCCAGGGGGCCCTCATAACTGAGGGGAGGAGACTCCCAGCAGGTTCCAACTGCCAACAGAGGGCCCACGTCTACAAGGTGGCATGCGCCAGCCAGGCAGTAGCGACCTCACAGCAGAGGGCCTATCTCACAGAAGGGTGAGGAACCGAGGTAGGATGAGACTAGTGCCAGAGGGCCCACAACACCAAGGGGATGGGAACCAGTCAGGACTGTCCTCCCACCAGTGGGGCCACATCATCGAAAGGTGAGGAACCCAGCACATGCGGCCTCATATCAGAGGACATACATCACAAAGGGGATGGGAGTGAGGCAGGTAGGAGTAGCCTAAAAACAGAGGGCCCAAAGAATAAAAAAGGTGAGGAATCCAGCATTTGGAACCTCCCAGCAGGCGGCCGAGAGCACAGAAGCTATGGGATGCAGGCAGGAGTGAACTAACACCAGAGAGCCCACATCATGAAACTGTGAGCAACCCAGGCGTTGGGACCTCAGAGCAGAAAGCCCACATCCCCATGGGGATGGGAACCTGACAGGAGTGTCCTGGCATCACTGGGCTCACATCAGAAAACGTGGGGAGCCCAGCAGTTAGGGCCTGATGCTAGAGGGCCGTCATCACCGAGGGCAGGAGGCTCCCAGCAGGTTCCATGTGCCAACAGAGGGCCCACGTCGCCAAGGTGATGTGTGCAAGTCAGGCAGGATTGACCTCACAGCAGAGGGCCTACCTCACAGAAGAGTGAGGAACCCAGCCAGGATAAGACTGTCACCAGAAGGCCCACATCACCAAGGGGATGGGAACCAGGCAGGAGTGTCCTCACACCAGTGGGGCCACATCATTGAAAGTTGCGGAACCCAGCACATGTGGCCTCAAACCAGAGGACCCACATCACGAAGGGGTTGCGAGTGAGGCAGGCAGGAGGAGCATCACAACACAGGACCCATAGAATACAAAAGTTGAGGAATCGAGCAGTTGGAACCTTCCAGCAGGCGGCCCAGAGCACAGAGGCTATGGCATCCAGGCCAGAGCGAACTAACAGCAGAGAGCCCACATCATGAAACTGTGAACAACCCAGCCTTTGGGACCTCAGAGCAGAAGGCCCACATCCCAATGGGGATGTGAACCTGGATGGAGTGTCTTCAAACCACTGGGCGCACATCACAAAATGTGGGGAGCCCAGCCATTAGGGCCTGATGCCAGAGGGCCCTCATCACCGAGGGGAGGAGGCTCCCATCAGGCTCCAAGTGCCACCAGAGGGCTCATGTCCACAAGGCGAGGTGAGCAAGCCAGGCAGGAGTGACCTCACAGCAGACGGCTCACCTCACAGAAGGGTGAGGAACCCAGCCAGGATCAGACTCTCAACAGAGGGCCCACATCACCAAGGGGATGTGAACCAGGCAGGAGTCTCCTAAGACCATTGGTCCCACATCATCGAAAGGTGAGGAACCCAGCACATGTGGCCTCAAACCAGAGGACACACATCACGAAGGGGCTGGGAGTGAGGCAGGCAGGAGGATCCTCACAACAGAGGGCCCAAAAAATTAAAAAAGTGAGGAATCCAGCCGTTGGAACCTCCCAGCAGGCGGCCAAGAGCACAGAGGCTATGGGATCCAGGCCACAGTGAACTAACACCAGAGAGCCCACATCATGAAACTGTGATCAACCCAGCCGTTGGAACCTCAGAGCAGAAGGCCCACATCCCCATGGAGATGGGAACCTAAGAGGAGTGCCCGAGCATCACTGGGCTCACTAAGAAAAGTTGGGGAGCCCAGCAGTTAGGGCCTGACGTCAGAGGGCCCTCATCACAGAGGTGAGGAGGCTCCCAGCAGGGTCCAAGTGCCACCAGAGGGCTCATGTCAACAAGGCGAGGTGAGCAAGCCAGGCAAGAGTTACCTGATAGTAGAGGGCCCACCTCACAGATGGGTGAGGAACCCAGCCAGGATCAGACTCTCACCAGAGGGCCCACATCACAAAGGGGATGGGAACCAGTCAGGATTATCCTCACACCTCTGGGGCCTCATCATCTTAAGGTGAGGAAGCCAGCACATGTGTCCTCAAACCAGAGGACCCACATCACCAAGGGCCTTGGAGTGAGACAGGCAGGAGTAGCCTCACAACACAGGGCACATAATATAAAAAACGTGAGGATTCCAGCATTTAGACCTCCCAGCAAGCGGCCCAGAGCACCGAGGCTATGGGATCTAGGCCGCAGTGAACTCACAGCAGAGGGCCCACATCATGAACCTGTGAGCAGCCCAGCCGTTGGGACCTCAGCGCAGAAGGCCCACATCCCCATTGGGATGGGAACCTGGCAGGAGTGGCTTCGCACCACTTAGCACATATCAGAAAATGTTAGGAACCCAGCAGTTAGGGCCTGACGCCAGGGGGCCCTCATAACTGAGGGGAGGAGACTCCCAGCAGGTTCCAACTGCCAACAGAGGGCCCACGTCTACAAGGTGGCATGCGCCAGCCAGGCAGTAGCGACCTCACAGCAGAGGGCCTATCTCACAGAAGGGTGAGGAACCGAGGTAGGATGAGACTAGTGCCAGAGGGCCCACAACACCAAGGGGATGGGAACCAGTCAGGACTGTCCTCCCACCAGTGGGGCCACATCATCGAAAGGTGAGGAACCCAGCACATGCGGCCTCATATCAGAGGACATACATCACAAAGGGGATGGGAGTGAGGCAGGTAGGAGTAGCCTAAAAACAGAGGGCCCAAAGAATAAAAAAGGTGAGGAATACAGCATTTGGAACCTCCCAGCAGGCGGCCGAGAGCACAGAAGCTATGGGATGCAGGCAGGAGTGAACTAACACCAGAGAGCCCACATCATGAAACTGTGAGCAACCCAGGCGTTGGGACCTCAGAGCAGAAAGCCCACATCCCCATGGGGATGGGAACCTGACAGGAGTGTCCTGGCATCACTGGGCTCACATCAGAAAACGTGGGGAGCCCAGCAGTTAGGGCCTGATGCTAGAGGGCCGTCATCACCGAGGGCAGGAGGCTCCCAGCAGGTTCCATGTGCCAACAGAGGGCCCACGTCGCCAAGGTGATGTGTGCAAGTCAGGCAGGATTGACCTCACAGCAGAGGGCCTACCTCACAGAAGAGTGAGGAACCCAGCCAGGATAAGACTGTCACCAGAAGGCCCACATCACCAAGGGGATGGGAACCAGGCAGGAGTGTCCTCACACCAGTGGGGCCACATCATTGAAAGTTGCGGAACCCAGCACATGTGGCCTCAAACCAGAGGACCCACATCACGAAGGGGTTGCGAGTGAGGCAGGCAGGAGGAGCATCACAACACAGGACCCATAGAATACAAAAGTTGAGGAATCGAGCAGTTGGAACCTTCCAGCAGGCGGCCCAGAGCACAGAGGCTATGGCATCCAGGCCAGAGCGAACTAACAGCAGAGAGCCCACATCATGAAACTGTGAACAACCCAGCCTTTGGGACCTCAGAGCAGAAGGCCCACATCCCAATGGGGATGTGAACCTGGATGGAGTGTCTTCAAACCACTGGGCGCACATCACAAAATGTGGGGAGCCCAGCCGTTAGGGCCTGATGCCAGAGGGCCCTCATCACCGAGGGGAGGAGGCTCCCATCAGGCTCCAAGTGCCACCAGAGGGCTCATGTCCACAAGGCGAGGTGAGCAAGCCAGGCAGGAGTGACCTCACAGCAGACGGCCCACCTCACAGAAGGGTGAGGAACCCAGCCAGGATCAGACTCTCAACAGAGGGCCCACATCACCAAGGGGATGTGAACCAGGCAGGAGTCTCCTAAGACCATTGGTCCCACATCATCGAAAGGTGAGGAACCCAGCACATGTGGCCTCAAACCAGAGGACACACATCACGAAGGGGCTGGGAGTGAGGCAGGCAGGAGGATCCTCACAACAGAGGGCCCAAAAAATTAAAAAAGTGAGGAATCCAGCCGTTGGAACCTCCCAGCAGGCGGCCAAGAGCACAGAGGCTATGGGATCCAGGCCACAGTGAACTAACACCAGAGAGCCCACATCATGAAACTGTGATCAACCCAGCCGTTGGAACCTCAGAGCAGAAGGCCCACATCCCCATGGAGATGGGAACCTAAGAGGAGTGCCCGAGCATCACTGGGCTCACTAAGAAAAGTTGGGGAGCCCAGCAGTTAGGGCCTGACGTCAGAGGGCCCTCATCACAGAGGTGAGGAGGCTCCCAGCAGGGTCCAAGTGCCACCAGAGGGCTCATGTCAACAAGGCGAGGTGAGCAAGCCAGGCAAGAGTTACCTGATAGTAGAGGGCCCACCTCACAGATGGGTGAGGAACCCAGCCAGGATCAGACTCTCACCAGAGGGCCCACATCACAAAGGGGATGGGAACCAGTCAGGATTATCCTCACACCTCTGGGGCCTCATCATCTTAAGGTGAGGAAGCCAGCACATGTGTCCTCAAACCAGAGGACCCACATCACCAAGGGCCTTGGAGTGAGGCAGGCAGGAGTAGCCTCACAACACAGGGCACATAATATAAAAAACGTGAGGATTCCAGCATTTAGACCTTCCAGCAGGCGGCTCAGAACACCGAGGCTATGGGATCCAGGCCGCAGTGAACTCACAACAGAGGGCCCACATCATTAAACTGTGAGCAACCCAGGCGTTGGGACCTCAGCGCAGAAGGCCCACATCCCCATGGGAATGGGAACCTGGCTGGAGTGTCCTCGCACCACTGGGCGCACATCAGAAAATGTGGGGAGCCCACCATTTAGGGCCTGACGCCAGAGGGCCGTCATCACCGAGAGGAGGAGGCACCCTGCATGCTCCAACTGCCACCAGAGGGCTCACGTCTCCAAGGTGACGTGTGCCAGCCAGGCAGGAGTGACCTCACAGAAGAGGGCCTACCTCACAGAACGTTGAGGAACCCAGCCAGGATTAGACTCTCACCAGAGGGCCCACCTCACCAAGGGGATGGGAACCAGGCAGGAGTGTCCCCACACCAGTGGAACAACATCATCGAAAGGTGAGGATCCCAGCACATGTAGCCTCAAACCAGAGGAACCACATCACCAAGGGGTTCGGAATGAGGATGGCAGGACCGGCCTCACAACACAGGGTCCATAGAATATAAAAGTTGAGGAATCCAGCAGTTGGAACCTCCCAGCAAGCGGCCCAGAGCACCGAGGCTATGGGATCTAGGCCGCAGTGAACTCACAGCAGAGGGCCCACATCATGAACCTGTGAGCAGCCCAGCCGTTGGGACCTCAGCGCAGAAGGCCCACATCCCCATTGGGATGGGAACCTGGCAGGAGTGGCTTCGCACCACTTAGCACATATCAGAAAATGTTAGGAACCCAGCAGTTAGGGCCTGACGCCAGGGGGCCCTCATAACTGAGGGGAGGAGACTCCCAGCAGGTTCCAACTGCCAACAGAGGGCCCACGTCTACAAGGTGGCATGCGCCAGCCAGGCAGTAGCGACCTCACAGCAGAGGGCCTATCTCACAGAAGGGTGAGGAACCGAGGTAGGATGAGACTAGTGCCAGAGGGCCCACAACACCAAGGGGATGGGAACCAGTCAGGACTGTCCTCCCACCAGTGGGGCCACATCATCGAAAGGTGAGGAACCCAGCACATGCGGCCTCATATCAGAGGACATACATCACAAAGGGGATGGGAGTGAGGCAGGTAGGAGTAGCCTAAAAACAGAGGGCCCAAAGAATAAAAAAGGTGAGGAATACAGCATTTGGAACCTCCCAGCAGGCGGCCGAGAGCACAGAAGCTATGGGATGCAGGCAGGAGTGAACTAACACCAGAGAGCCCACATCATGAAACTGTGAGCAACCCAGGCGTTGGGACCTCAGAGCAGAAAGCCCACATCCCCATGGGGATGGGAACCTGACAGGAGTGTCCTGGCATCACTGGGCTCACATCAGAAAACGTGGGGAGCCCAGCAGTTAGGGCCTGATGCTAGAGGGCCATCATCACCGAGGGCAGGAGGCTCCCAGCAGGTTCCATGTGCCAACAGAGGGCCCACGTCGCCAAGGTGATGTGTGCAAGTCAGGCAGGATTGACCTCACAGCAGAGGGCCTACCTCACAGAAGAGTGAGGAACCCAGCCAGGATAAGACTGTCACCAGAAGGCCCACATCACCAAGGGGATGGGAACCAGGCAGGAGTGTCCTCACACCAGTGGGGCCACATCATTGAAAGTTGCGGAACCCAGCACATGTGGCCTCAAACCAGAGGACCCACATCACGAAGGGGTTGCGAGTGAGGCAGGCAGGAGGAGCATCACAACACAGGACCCATAGAATACAAAAGTTGAGGAATCGAGCAGTTGGAACCTTCCAGCAGGCGGCCCAGAGCACAGAGGCTATGGCATCCAGGCCAGAGCGAACTAACAGCAGAGAGCCCACATCATGAAACTGTGAACAACCCAGCCTTTGGGACCTCAGAGCAGAAGGCCCACATCCCAATGGGGATGTGAACCTGGATGGAGTGTCTTCAAACCACTGGGCGCACATCACAAAATGTGGGGAGCCCAGCCGTTAGGGCCTGATGCCAGAGGGCCCTCATCACCGAGGGGAGGAGGCTCCCATCAGGCTCCAAGTGCCACCAGAGGGCTCATGTCCACAAGGCGAGGTGAGCAAGCCAGGCAGGAGTGACCTCACAGCAGACGGCCCACCTCACAGAAGGGTGAGGAACCCAGCCAGGATCAGACTCTCAACAGAGGGCCCACATCACCAAGGGGATGTGAACCAGGCAGGAGTCTCCTAAGACCATTGGTCCCACATCATCGAAAGGTGAGGAACCCAGCACATGTGGCCTCAAACCAGAGGACACACATCACGAAGGGGCTGGGAGTGAGGCAGGCAGGAGGATCCTCACAACAGAGGGCCCAAAAAATTAAAAAAGTGAGGAATCCAGCCGTTGGAACCTCCCAGCAGGCGGCCAAGAGCACAGAGGCTATGGGATCCAGGCCACAGTGAACTAACACCAGAGAGCCCACATCATGAAACTGTGATCAACCCAGCCGTTGGAACCTCAGAGCAGAAGGCCCACATCCCCATGGAGATGGGAACCTAAGAGGAGTGCCCGAGCATCACTGGGCTCACTAAGAAAAGTTGGGGAGCCCAGCAGTTAGGGCCTGACGTCAGAGGGCCCTCATCACAGAGGTGAGGAGGCTCCCAGCAGGGTCCAAGTGCCACCAGAGGGCTCATGTCAACAAGGCGAGGTGAGCAAGCCAGGCAAGAGTTACCTGATAGTAGAGGGCCCACCTCACAGATGGGTGAGGAACCCAGCCAGGATCAGACTCTCACCAGAGGGCCCACATCACAAAGGGGATGGGAACCAGTCAGGATTATCCTCACACCTCTGGGGCCTCATCATCTTAAGGTGAGGAAGCCAGCACATGTGTCCTCAAACCAGAGGACCCACATCACCAAGGGCCTTGGAGTGAGGCAGGCAGGAGTAGCCTCACAACACAGGGCACATAATATAAAAAACGTGAGGATTCCAGCATTTAGACCTTCCAGCAGGCGGCTCAGAACACCGAGGCTATGGGATCCAGGCCGCAGTGAACTCACAACAGAGGGCCCACATCATTAAACTGTGAGCAACCCAGGCGTTGGGACCTCAGCGCAGAAGGCCCACATCCCCATGGGAATGGGAACCTGGCTGGAGTGTCCTCGCACCACTGGGCGCACATCAGAAAATGTGGGGAGCCCACCATTTAGGGCCTGACGCCAGAGGGCCGTCATCACCGAGAGGAGGAGGCACCCTGCATGCTCCAACTGCCACCAGAGGGCTCACGTCTCCAAGGTGACGTGTGCCAGCCAGGCAGGAGTGACCTCACAGAAGAGGGCCTACCTCACAGAACGTTGAGGAACCCAGCCAGGATTAGACTCTCACCAGAGGGCCCACCTCACCAAGGGGATGGGAACCAGGCAGGAGTGTCCCCACACCAGTGGAACAACATCATCGAAAGGTGAGGATCCCAGCACATGTAGCCTCAAACCAGAGGAACCACATCACCAAGGGGTTCGGAATGAGGATGGCAGGACCGGCCTCACAACACAGGGTCCATAGAATATAAAAGTTGAGGAATCCAGCAGTTGGAACCTCCCAGCAAGCGGCCCAGAGCACCGAGGCTATGGGATCTAGGCCGCAGTGAACTCACAGCAGAGGGCCCACATCATGAACCTGTGAGCAGCCCAGCCGTTGGGACCTCAGCGCAGAAGGCCCACATCCCCATTGGGATGGGAACCTGGCAGGAGTGGCTTCGCACCACTTAGCACATATCAGAAAATGTTAGGAACCCAGCAGTTAGGGCCTGACGCCAGGGGGCCCTCATAACTGAGGGGAGGAGACTCCCAGCAGGTTCCAACTGCCAACAGAGGGCCCACGTCTACAAGGTGGCATGCGCCAGCCAGGCAGTAGCGACCTCACAGCAGAGGGCCTATCTCACAGAAGGGTGAGGAACCGAGGTAGGATGAGACTAGTGCCAGAGGGCCCACAACACCAAGGGGATGGGAACCAGTCAGGACTGTCCTCCCACCAGTGGGGCCACATCATCGAAAGGTGAGGAACCCAGCACATGCGGCCTCATATCAGAGGACATACATCACAAAGGGGATGGGAGTGAGGCAGGTAGGAGTAGCCTAAAAACAGAGGGCCCAAAGAATAAAAAAGGTGAGGAATCCAGCATTTGGAACCTCCCAGCAGGCGGCCGAGAGCACAGAAGCTATGGGATGCAGGCAGGAGTGAACTAACACCAGAGAGCCCACATCATGAAACTGTGAGCAACCCAGGCGTTGGGACCTCAGAGCAGAAAGCCCACATCCCCATGGGGATGGGAACCTGACAGGAGTGTCCTGGCATCACTGGGCTCACATCAGAAAACGTGGGGAGCCCAGCAGTTAGGGCCTGATGCTAGAGGGCCGTCATCACCGAGGGCAGGAGGCTCCCAGCAGGTTCCATGTGCCAAC
>NW_027136023.1:0-24497 GCF_039906515.1 Pseudorca crassidens | reverse complement strand
GTCCCAAACTTTGGGGTGGCTGTGTCTTTTTGATTTTAATTTCCCTAAGCTATAGGACCATAAGTGGAAGTGCCCTAGGCTCTGTTGCTTTGTTTTTTAGATGTTTCAGGAAACACCATACACTTCTCCCGAGTGTCTGTTGGCAATTTACATCCCGCCCATCAGCATAACAAGGCTCCCAGTTCTCCATGGCCTGTCCTGCCTTTCTGGATTTTACACTTTTTTCAGATGGCCCTTTTGACCGGGGGGAAGTGAGACTTCATTGTAGTGCAGATTTCCTTTGCAAGCTTGCTTGGTTGGCCAAAAAGGGCGTATGCGTTTTTTCCTGAATATATTCAGGAAAAAACGCATACGCCCTTTTTGGCCAAGTGCATCATTGTGGACGTTCTGCCTCTTTTCCTATGCTTTCAATGCAATTCCAGTCTACCTCCTGAAATCGGTTTCCTGCAATTCTGCCCCGCTTTCAAGTCCTCTTGGCAGCCTTACTTCAGTATATTTTTGGACGATAGCTGTCATTTATAACTCTGCAGGTTTGTGAATTACAGTGCCCCTGAGCTCCTTTCTTCAACTCGCTTTCTTTTGAGCTGGCCGCAACACCGCAGGATGGCTTCAGGCCCTAATCTGGTTCCGGCACGGCACGCTGAGCCTTTGGTTAATTCCTCTTCCTGGTGGGAAATGAGAGTTAAATTTGCCCGTCCAGACACCTCCAGCTAGTCTCTCATTGGTTCTCGCTATTCCTGTTCATCTTCCGCAGAAATTGCAAACTGGGCCAAACAGGAGGTTAAAGGGACTGACTCTCCAAGTCGGGAGGGTGTTAGTAAAGCGTCTGGAATGTTGCACCCGAGTACCAGGGTACGAAAACTGAGACATATTTGAACACGTCTCCCGATCACATGGTTGATCATACTCTAGGTTCCACATGCATGTTTTAGCTGAAGGAAGAATACCTTAAACCTGGGTAGTTGAAACCCGTGGAATGGGTACCATGCAATATGACTTCAAAGGGTCTTCATTTGCTCACCGAACCTCTCCAATCCTATCACTGCTGCGTTTATGCCCCTGTACACATGCTTGATTCTCTTTCGGAGACATAGCAATCCATAGGTTTTAAGATACTTACTAGTCAGGTACATTCTTAGGCATTTAATATGCGGTGTTGAGTCCATTTCGTTGAGCAAGGAGTAGCTCTTGTCTATTCCATATTTGGCTTAAGGAACTTTATCTGTGCTCATTTCAATCTCTGGTTTTATGCAGCACCCCAACTCACCTTTACCCTTAAGCAAGCATAAGTTGGTTTTCTAAATTTGAGACCCTGTTCTGTTCTGTAATTCAGTTCCTGTGTAGCCAAGTTTACATTCCGTGTATTACTGATATCTTATGATGTTTCTTTTTCTGTGTGACTTATTTCAGTTAGAATCATCATACCTGAATCCACTCATTGTGCTGCTAAGGGCCTGATGACATAGATTTCATTGCTGAGTGATATTGCTTTGTAAGTAAATACCACAACTTCTTTATCCATTTTTCACTTTCTGCGATGTTGAACTTGTACTGTAAACGAGGTTCTTGTAAACAGAGGCGTCCCAAACTTTGGGGTGGCTGTGTCTTTTTGATTTTAATTTCCCTAAGCTATAGGACCATAAGTGGAAGTGCCCTAGGCTCTGTTGCTTTGTTTTTTAGATGTTTCAGGAAACACCATACACTTCTCCCGAGTGTCTGTTGGCAATTTACATCCCGCCCATCAGCATAACAAGGCTCCCAGTTCTCCATGGCCTGTCCTGCCTTTCTGGATTTTACACTTTTTTCAGATGGCCCTTTTGACCGGGGGCAAGTGAGACTTCATTGTAGTGCAGATTTCCTTTGCAAGCTTGCTTGGTTGGCCAAAAAGGGCGTATGCGTTTTTTCCTGAATATATTCAGGAAAAAACGCATACGCCCTTTTTGGCCAAGTGCATCATTGTGGACGTTCTGCCTCTTTTCCTATGCTTTCAATGCAATTCCAGTCTACCTCCTGAAATCGGTTTCCTGCAATTCTGCCCCGCTTTCAAGTCCTCTTGGCAGCCTTACTTCAGTATATTTTTGGACGATAGCTGTCATTTATAACTCTGCAGGTTTGTGAATTACAGTGCCCCTGAGCTCCTTTCTTCAACTCGCTTTCTTTTGAGCTGGCCGCAACACCGCAGGATGGCTTCAGGCCCTAATCTTGTTCCGGCACGGCACGCTGAGCCTTTGGTTAATTCCTCTTCCTGGTGGGAAATGAGAGTTAAATTTGCCCGTCCAGACACCTCCAGCTAGTCTCTCATTGGTTCTCGCTATTCCTGTTCATCTTCTGCAGAAATTGCAAACTGGGCCAAACAGGAGGTTAAAGGGACTGACTCTCCAAGTCGGGAGGGTGTTAGTAAAGCGTCTGGAATGTTGCACCCGAGTACCAGGGTACGAAAACTGAGACATATTTGAACACGTCTCCCGATCACATGGTTGATCATACTCTAGGTTCCACATGCATGTTTTAGCTGAAGGAAGAATACCTTAAACCTGGGTAGTTGAAACCCGTGGAATGGGTACCATGCAATATGACTTCAAAGGGTCTTCATTTGCTCACCGAACCTCTCCAATCCTATCACTGCTGCGTTTATGCCCCTGTACACATGCTTGATTCTCTTTCGGAGACATAGCAATCCATAGGTTTTAAGATACTTACTAGTCAGGTACATTCTTAGGCATTTAATATGCGGTGTTGAGTCCATTTCGTTGAGCAAGGAGTAGCTCTTGTCTATTCCATATTTGGCTTAAGGAACTTTATCTGTGCTCATTTCAATCTCTGGTTTTATGCAGCACCCCAACTCACCTTTCCCCTTAAGCAAGCATAAGTTGGTTTTCTAAATTTGAGACCCTGTTCTGTTCTGTAATTCAGTTCCTGTGTAGCCAAGTTTACATTCCGTGTATTACTGATATCTTATGATGTTTCTTTTTCTGTGTGACTTATTTCAGTTAGAATCATCATACCTGAATCCACTCATTGTGCTGCTAAGGGCCTGATGACATAGATTTCATTGCTGAGTGATATTGCTTTGTAAGTAAATACCACAACTTCTTTATCCATTTTTCACTTTCTGCGATGTTGAACTTGTACTGTAAACGAGGTTCTTGTAAACAGAGGCGTCCCAAACTTTGGGGTGGCTGTGTCTTTTTGATTTTAATTTCCCTAAGCTATAGGACCATAAGTGGAAGTGCCCTAGGCTCTGTTGCTTTGTTTTTTAGATGTTTCAGGAAACACCATACACTTCTCCCGAGTGTCTGTTGGCAATTTACATCCCGCCCATCAGCATAACAAGGCTCCCAGTTCTCCATGGCCTGTCCTGTCTTTCTGGATTTTACACTTTTTTCAGATGGCCCTTTTGACCGGGGGGAAGTGAGACTTCATTGTAGTGCAGATTTCCTTTGCAAGCTTGCTTGGTTGGCCAAAAAGGGCGTATGCGTTTTTTCCTGAATATATTCAGGAAAAAACGCATACGCCCTTTTTGGCCAAGTGCATCATTGTGGACGTTCTGCCTCTTTTCCTATGCTTTCAATGCAATTCCAGTCTACCTCCTGAAATCGGTTTCCTGCAATTCTGCCCCGCTTTCAAGTCCTCTTGGCAGCCTTACTTCAGTATATTTTTGGACGATAGCTGTCATTTATAACTCTGCAGGTTTGTGAATTACAGTGCCCCTGAGCTCCTTTCTTCAACTCGCTTTCTTTTGAGCTGGCCGCAACACCGCAGGATGGCTTCAGGCCCTAATCTGGTTCCGGCACGGCATGCTGAGCCTTTGGTTAATTCCTCTTCCTGGTGGGAAATGAGAGTTAAATTTGCCCGTCCAGACACCTCCAGCTAGTCTCTCATTGGTTCTCGCTATTCCTGTTCATCTTCCGCAGAAATTGCAAACTGGGCCAAACAGGAGGTTAAAGGGACTGACTCTCCAAGTCGGGAGGGTGTTAGTAAAGCGTCTGGAATGTTGCACCCGAGTACCAGGGTACGAAAACTGAGACATATTTGAACACGTCTCCCGATCACATGGTTGATCATACTCTAGGTTCCACATGCATGTTTTAGCTGAAGGAAGAATACCTTAAACCTGGGTAGTTGAAACCCGTGGAATGGGTACCATGCAATATGACTTCAAAGGGTCTTCATTTGCTCACCGAACCTCTCCAATCCTATCACTGCTGCGTTTATGCCCCTGTACACATGCTTGATTCTCTTTCGGAGACATAGCAATCCATAGGTTTTAAGATACTTACTAGTCAGGTACATTCTTAGGCATTTAATATGCGGTGTTGAGTCCATTTCGTTGAGCAAGGAGTAGCTCTTGTCTATTCCATATTTGGCTTAAGGAACTTTATCTGTGCTCATTTCAATCTCTGGTTTTATGCAGCACCCCAACTCACCTTTCCCCTTAAGCAAGCATAAGTTGGTTTTCTAAATTTGAGACCCTGTTCTGTTCTGTAATTCAGTTCCTGTGTAGCCAAGTTTACATTCCGTGTATTACTGATATCTTATGATGTTTCTTTTTCTGTGTGACTTATTTCAGTTAGAATCATCATACCTGAATCCACTCATTGTGCTGCTAAGGGCCTGATGACATAGATTTCATTGCTGAGTGATATTGCTTTGTAAGTAAATACCACAACTTCTTTATCCATTTTTCACTTTCTGCGATGTTGAACTTGTACTGTAAACGAGGTTCTTGTAAACAGAGGCGTCCCAAACTTTGGGGTGGCTGTGTCTTTTTGATTTTAATTTCCCTAAGCTATAGGACCATAAGTGGAAGTGCCCTAGGCTCTGTTGCTTTGTTTTTTAGATGTTTCAGGAAACACCATACACTTCTCCCGAGTGTCTGTTGGCAATTTACATCCCGCCCATCAGCATAACAAGGCTCCCAGTTCTCCATGGCCTGTCCTGCCTTTCTGGATTTTACACTTTTTTCAGATGGCCCTTTTGACCGGGGGGAAGTGAGACTTCATTGTAGTGCAGATTTCCTTTGCAAGCTTGCTTGGTTGGCCAAAAAGGGCGTATGCGTTTTTTCCTGAATATATTCAGGAAAAAACGCATACGCCCTTTTTGGCCAAGTGCATCATTGTGGACGTTCTGCCTCTTTTCCTATGCTTTCAATGCAATTCCAGTCTACCTCCTGAAATCGGTTTCCTGCAATTCTGCCCCGCTTTCAAGTCCTCTTGGCAGCCTTACTTCAGTATATTTTTGGACGATAGCTGTCATTTATAACTCTGCAGGTTTGTGAATTACAGTGCCCCTGAGCTCCTTTCTTCAACTCGCTTTCTTTTGAGCTGGCCGCAACACCGCAGGATGGCTTCAGGCCCTAATCTGGTTCCGGCACGGCACGCTGAGCCTTTGGTTAATTCCTCTTCCTGGTGGGAAATGAGAGTTAAATTTGCCCGTCCAGACACCTCCAGCTAGTCTCTCATTGGTTCTCGCTATTCCTGTTCATCTTCCGCAGAAATTGCAAACTGGGCCAAACAGGAGGTTAAAGGGACTGACTCTCCAAGTCGGGAGGGTGTTAGTAAAGCGTCTGGAATGTTGCACCCGAGTACCAGGGTACGAAAACTGAGACATATTTGAACACGTCTCCCGATCACATGGTTGATCATACTCTAGGTTCCACATGCATGTTTTAGCTGAAGGAAGAATACCTTAAACCTGGGTAGTTGAAACCCGTGGAATGGGTACCATGCAATATGACTTCAAAGGGTCTTCATTTGCTCACCGAACCTCTCCAATCCTATCACTGCTGCGTTTATGCCCCTGTACACATGCTTGATTCTCTTTCGGAGACATAGCAATCCATAGGTTTTAAGATACTTACTAGTCAGGTACATTCTTAGGCATTTAATATGCGGTGTTGAGTCCATTTCGTTGAGCAAGGAGTAGCTCTTGTCTATTCCATATTTGGCTTAAGGAACTTTATCTGTGCTCATTTCAATCTCTGGTTTTATGCAGCACCCCAACTCACCTTTACCCTTAAGCAAGCATAAGTTGGTTTTCTAAATTTGAGACCCTGTTCTGTTCTGTAATTCAGTTCCTGTGTAGCCAAGTTTACATTCCGTGTATTACTGATATCTTATGATGTTTCTTTTTCTGTGTGACTTATTTCAGTTAGAATCATCATACCTGAATCCACTCATTGTGCTGCTAAGGGCCTGATGACATAGATTTCATTGCTGAGTGATATTGCTTTGTAAGTAAATACCACAACTTCTTTATCCATTTTTCACTTTCTGCGATGTTGAACTTGTACTGTAAACGAGGTTCTTGTAAACAGAGGCGTCCCAAACTTTGGGGTGGCTGTGTCTTTTTGATTTTAATTTCCCTAAGCTATAGGACCATAAATGGAAGTGCCCTAGGCTCTGTTGCTTTGTTTTTTAGATGTTTCAGGAAACACCATACACTTCTCCCGAGTGTCTGTTGGCAATTTACATCCCGCCCATCAGCATAACAAGGCTCCCAGTTCTCCATGGCCTGTCCTGTCTTTCTGGATTTTACACTTTTTTCAGATGGCCCTTTTGACCGGGGGGAAGTGAGACTTCATTGTAGTGCAGATTTCCTTTGCAAGCTTGCTTGGTTGGCCAAAAAGGGCGTATGCGTTTTTTCCTGAATATATTCAGGAAAAAACGCATACGCCCTTTTTGGCCAAGTGCATCATTGTGGACGTTCTGCCTCTTTTCCTATGCTTTCAATGCAATTCCAGTCTGCCTCCTGAAATCGGTTTCCTGCAATTCTGCCCCGCTTTCAAGTCCTCTTGGCAGCCTTACTTCAGTATATTTTTGGACGATAGCTGTCATTTATAACTCTGCAGGTTTGTGAATTACAGTGCCCCTGAGCTCCTTTCTTCAACTCGCTTTCTTTTGAGCTGGCCGCAACACCGCAGGATGGCTTCAGGCCCTAATCTGGTTCCGGCACGGCACGCTGAGCCTTTGGTTAATTCCTCTTCCTGGTGGGAAATGAGAGTTAAATTTGCCCGTCCAGACACCTCCAGCTAGTCTCTCATTGGTTCTCGCTATTCCTGTTCATCTTCCGCAGAAATTGCAAACTGGGCCAAACAGGAGGTTAAAGGGACTGACTCTCCAAGTCGGGAGGGTGTTAGTAAAGCGTCTGGAATGTTGCACCCGAGTACCAGGGTACGAAAACTGAGACATATTTGAACACGTCTCCCGATCACATGGTTGATCATACTCTAGGTTCCACATGCATGTTTTAGCTGAAGGAAGAATACCTTAAACCTGGGTAGTTGAAACCCGTGGAATGGGTACCATGCAATATGACTTCAAAGGGTCTTCATTTGCTCACCGAACCTCTCCAATCCTATCACTGCTGCGTTTATGCCCCTGTACACATGCTTGATTCTCTTTCGGAGACATAGCAATCCATAGGTTTTAAGATACTTACTAGTCAGGTACATTCTTAGGCATTTAATATGCGGTGTTGAGTCCATTTCGTTGAGCAAGGAGTAGCTCTTGTCTATTCCATATTTGGCTTAAGGAACTTTACCTGTGCTCATTTCAATCTCTGGTTTTATGCAGCACCCCAACTCACCTTTCCCCTTAAGCAAGCATAAGTTGGTTTTCTAAATTTGAGACCCTGTTCTGTTCTGTAATTCAGTTCCTGTGTAGCCAAGTTTACATTCCGTGTATTACTGATATCTTATGATGTTTCTTTTTCTGTGTGACTTATTTCAGTTAGAATCATCATACCTGAATCCACTCATTGTGCTGCTAAGGGCCTGATGACATAGATTTCATTGCTGAGTGATATTGCTTTGTAAGTAAATACCACAACTTCTTTATCCATTTTTCACTTTCTGCGATGTTGAACTTGTACGGTAAACGAGGTTCTTGTAAACAGAGGCGTCCCAAACTTTGGGGTGGCTGTGTCTTTTTGATTTTAATTTCCCTAAGCTATAGGACCATAAGTGGAAGTGCCCTAGGCTCTGTTGCTTTGTTTTTTAGATGTTTCAGGAAACACCATACACTTCTCCCGAGTGTCTGTTGGCAATTTACATCCCGCCCATCAGCATAACAAGGCTCCCAGTTCTCCATGGCCTGTCCTGCCTTTCTGGATTTTACACTTTTTTCAGATGGCCCTTTTGACCGGGGGGAAGTGAGACTTCATTGTAGTGCAGATTTCCTTTGCAAGCTTGCTTGGTTGGCCAAAAAGGGCGTATGCGTTTTTTCCTGAATATATTCAGGAAAAAACGCATACGCCCTTTTTGGCCAAGTGCATCATTGTGGACGTTCTGCCTCTTTTCCTATGCTTTCAATGCAATTCCAGTCTGCCTCCTGAAATCGGTTTCCTGCAATTCTGCCCCGCTTTCAAGTCCTCTTGGCAGCCTTACTTCAGTATATTTTTGGACGATAGCTGTCATTTATAACTCTGCAGGTTTGTGAATTACAGTGCCCCTGAGCTCCTTTCTTCAACTCGCTTTCTTTTGAGCTGGCCGCAACACCGCAGGATGGCTTCAGGCCCTAATCTGGTTCCGGCACGGCATGCTGAGCCTTTGGTTAATTCCTCTTCCTGGTGGGAAATGAGAGTTAAATTTGCCCGTCCAGACACCTTCCAGCTAGTCTCTCATTGGTTCTCGCTATTCCTGTTCATCTTCCGCAGAAATTGCAAACTGGGCCAAACAGGAGGTTAAAGGGACTGACTCTCCAAGTCGGGAGGGTGTTAGTAAAGCGTCTGGAATGTTGCACCCGAGTACCAGGGTACGAAAACTGAGACATATTTGAACACGTCTCCCGATCACATGGTTGATCATACTCTAGGTTCCACATGCATGTTTTAGCTGAAGGAAGAATACCTTAAACCTGGGTAGTTGAAACCCGTGGAATGGGTACCATGCAATATGACTTCAAAGGGTCTTCATTTGCTCACCGAACCTCTCCAATCCTATCACTGCTGCGTTTATGCCCTTGTACACATGCTTGATTCTCTTTCGGAGACATAGCAATCCATAGGTTTTAAGATACTTACTAGTCAGGTACATTCTTAGGCATTTAATATGCGGTGTTGAGTCCATTTCGTTGAGCAAGGAGTAGCTCTTGTCTATTCCATATTTGGCTTAAGGAACTTTACCTGTGCTCATTTCAATCTCTGGTTTTATGCAGCACCCCAACTCACCTTTCCCCTTAAGCAAGCATAAGTTGGTTTTCTAAATTTGAGACCCTGTTCTGTTCTGTAATTCAGTTCCTGTGTAGCCAAGTTTACATTCCGTGTATTACTGATATCTTATGATGTTTCTTTTTCTGTGTGACTTATTTCAGTTAGAATCATCATACCTGAATCCACTCATTGTGCTGCTAAGGGCCTGATGACATAGATTTCATTGCTGAGTGATATTGCTTTGTAAGTAAATACCACAACTTCTTTATCCATTTTTCACTTTCTGCGATGTTGAACTTGTACGGTAAACGAGGTTCTTGTAAACAGAGGCGTCCCAAACTTTGGGGTGGCTGTGTCTTTTTGATTTTAATTTCCCTAAGCTATAGGACCATAAGTGGAAGTGCCCTAGGCTCTGTTGCTTTGTTTTCTAGATGTTTCAGGAAACACCATACACTTCTCCCGAGTGTCTGTTGGCAATTTACATCCCGCCCATCAGCATAACAAGGCTCCCAGTTCTCCATGGCCTGTCCTGCCTTTCTGGATTTTACACTTTTTTCAGATGGCCCTTTTGACCGGGGGGAAGTGAGACTTCATTGTAGTGCAGATTTCCTTTGCAAGCTTGCTTGGTTGGACAAAAAGGGCGTATGCGTTTTTTCCTGAATATATTCAGGAAAAAACGCATACGCCCTTTTTGGCCAAGTGCATCATTGTGGACGTTCTGCCTCTTTTCCTATGCTTTCAATGCAATTCCAGTCTGCCTCCTGAAATCGGTTTCCTGCAATTCTGCCCCGCTTTCAAGTCCTCTTGGCAGCCTTACTTCAGTATATTTTTGGACGATAGCTGTCATTTATAACTCTGCAGGTTTGTGAATTACAGTGCCCCTGAGCTCCTTTCTTCAACTCGCTTTCTTTTGAGCTGGCCGCAACACCGCAGGATGGCTTCAGGCCCTAATCTGGTTCCGGCACGGCATGCTGAGCCTTTGGTTAATTCCTCTTCCTGGTGGGAAATGAGAGTTAAATTTGCCCGTCCAGACACCTTCCAGCTAGTCTCTCATTGGTTCTCGCTATTCCTGTTCATCTTCCGCAGAAATTGCAAACTGGGCCAAACAGGAGGTTAAAGGGACTGACTCTCCAAGTCGGGAGGGTGTTAGTAAAGCGTCTGGAATGTTGCACCCGAGTACCAGGGTACGAAAACTGAGACATATTTGAACACGTCTCCCGATCACATGGTTGATCATACTCTAGGTTCCACATGCATGTTTTAGCTGAAGGAAGAATACCTTAAACCTGGGTAGTTGAAACCCGTGGAATGGGTACCATGCAATATGACTTCAAAGGGTCTTCATTTGCTCACCGAACCTCTCCAATCCTATCACTGCTGCGTTTATGCCCTTGTACACATGCTTGATTCTCTTTCGGAGACATAGCAATCCATAGGTTTTAAGATACTTACTAGTCAGGTACATTCTTAGGCATTTAATATGCGGTGTTGAGTCCATTTCGTTGAGCAAGGAGTAGCTCTTGTCTATTCCATATTTGGCTTAAGGAACTTTATCTGTGCTCATTTCAATCTCTGGTTTTATGCAGCACCCCAACTCACCTTTCCCCTTAAGCAAGCATAAGTTGGTTTTCTAAATTTGAGACCCTGTTCTGTTCTGTAATTCAGTTCCTGTGTAGCCAAGTTTACATTCCGTGTATTACTGATATCTTATGATGTTTCTTTTTCTGTGTGACTTATTTCAGTTAGAATCATCATACCTGAATCCACTCATTGTGCTGCTAAGGGCCTGATGACATAGATTTCATTGCTGAGTGATATTGCTTTGTAAGTAAATACCACAACTTCTTTATCCATTTTTCACTTTCTGCGATGTTGAACTTGTACGGTAAACGAGGTTCTTGTAAACAGAGGCGTCCCAAACTTTGGAGTGGCTGTGTCTTTTTGATTTTAATTTCCCTAAGCTATAGGACCATAAGTGGAAGTGCCCTAGGCTCTGTTGCTTTGTTTTTTAGATGTTTCAGGAAACACCATACACTTCTCCCGAGTGTCTGTTGGCAATTTACATCCCGCCCATCAGCATAACAAGGCTCCCAGTTCTCCATGGCCTGTCCTGCCTTTCTGGATTTTACACTTTTTTCAGATGGCCCTTTTGACCGGGGGGAAGTGAGACTTCATTGTAGTGCAGATTTCCTTTGCAAGCTTGCTTGGTTGGCCAAAAAGGGCGTATGCGTTTTTTCCTGAATATATTCAGGAAAAAACGCATACGCCCTTTTTGGCCAAGTGCATCATTGTGGACGTTCTGCCTCTTTTCCTATGCTTTCAATGCAATTCCAGTCTGCCTCCTGAAATCGGTTTCCTGCAATTCTGTCCCGCTTTCAAGTCCTCTTGGCAGCCTTACTTCAGTATATTTTTGGACGATAGCTGTCATTTATAACTCTGCAGGTTTGTGAATTACAGTGCCCCTGAGCTCCTTTCTTCAACTCGCTTTCTTTTGAGCTGGCCGCAACACCGCAGGATGGCTTCAGGCCCTAATCTGGTTCCGGCACGGCACGCTGAGCCTTTGGTTAATTCCTCTTCCTGGTGGGAAATGAGAGTTAAATTTGCCCGTCCAGACACCTCCAGCTAGTCTCTCATTGGTTCTCGCTATTCCTGTTCATCTTCCGCAGAAATTGCAAACTGGGCCAAACAGGAGGTTAAAGGGACTGACTCTCCAAGTCGGGAGGGTGTTAGTAAAGCGTCTGGAATGTTGCACCCGAGTACCAGGGTACGAAAACTGAGACATATTTGAACACGTCTCCCGATCACATGGTTGATCATACTCTAGGTTCCACATGCATGTTTTAGCTGAAGGAAGAATACCTTAAACCTGGGTAGTTGAAACCCGTGGAATGGGTACCATGCAATATGACTTCAAAGGGTCTTCATTTGCTCACCGAACCTCTCCAATCCTATCACTGCTGCATTTATGCCCCTGTACACATGCTTGATTCTCTTTCGGAGACATAGCAATCCATAGGTTTTAAGATACTTACTAGTCAGGTACATTCTTAGGCATTTAATATGCGGTGTTGAGTCCATTTCGTTGAGCAAGGAGTAGCTCTTGTCTATTCCATATTTGGCTTAAGGAACTTTATCTGTGCTCATTTCAATCTCTGGTTTTATGCAGCACCCCAACTCACCTTTCCCCTTAAGCAAGCATAAGTTGGTTTTCTAAATTTGAGACCCTGTTCTGTTCTGTAATTCAGTTCCTGTGTAGCCAAGTTTACATTCCGTGTATTACTGATATCTTATGATGTTTCTTTTTCTGTGTGACTTATTTCAGTTAGAATCATCATACCTGAATCCACTCATTGTGCTGCTAAGGGCCTGATGACATAGATTTCATTGCTGAGTGATATTGCTTTGTAAGTAAATACCACAACTTCTTTATCCATTTTTCACTTTCTGCGATGTTGAACTTGTACTGTAAACGAGGTTCTTGTAAACAGAGGCGTCCCAAACTTTGGGGTGTCTGTGTCTTTTTGATTTTAATTTCCCTAAGCTATAGGACCATAAGTGGAAGTGCCCTAGGCTCTGTTGCTTTGTTTTTTAGATGTTTCAGGAAACACCATACACTTCTCCCGAGTGTCTGTTGGCAATTTACATCCCGCCCATCAGCATAACAAGGCTCCCAGTTCTCCATGGCCTGTCCTGCCTTTCTGGATTTTACACTTTTTTCAGATGGCCCTTTTGACCGGGGGGAAGTGAGACTTCATTGTAGTGCAGATTTCCTTTGCAAGCTTGCTTGGTTGGCCAAAAAGGGCGTATGCGTTTTTTCCTGAATATATTCAGGAAAAAACGCATACGCCCTTTTTGGCCAAGTGCATCATTGTGGACGTTCTGCCTCTTTTCCTATGCTTTCAATGCAATTCCAGTCTACCTCCTGAAATCGGTTTCCTGCAATTCTGCCCCGCTTTCAAGTCCTCTTGGCAGCCTTACTTCAGTATATTTTTGGACGATAGCTGTCATTTATAACTCTGCAGGTTTGTGAATTACAGTGCCCCTGAGCTCCTTTCTTCAACTCGCTTTCTTTTGAGCTGGCCGCAACACCGCAGGATGGCTTCAGGCCCTAATCTGGTTCCGGCACGGCACGCTGAGCCTTTGGTTAATTCCTCTTCCTGGTGGGAAATGAGAGTTAAATTTGCCCGTCCAGACACCTCCAGCTAGTGTCTCATTGGTTCTCGCTATTCCTGTTCATCTTCCGCAGAAATTGCAAACTGGGCCAAACAGGAGGTTAAAGGGACTGACTCTCCAAGTCGGGAGGGTGTTAGTAAAGCGTCTGGAATGTTGCACCCGAGTACCAGGGTACGAAAACTGAGACATATTTGAACACGTCTCCCGATCACATGGTTGATCATACTCTAGGTTCCACATGCATGTTTTAGCTGAAGGAAGAATACCTTAAACCTGGGTAGTTGAAACCCGTGGAATGGGTACCATGCAATATGACTTCAAAGGGTCTTCATTTGCTCACCGAACCTCTCCAATCCTATCACTGCTGCGTTTATGCCCCTGTACACATGCTTGATTCTCTTTCGGAGACATAGCAATCCATAGGTTTTAAGATACTTACTAGTCAGGTACATTCTTAGGCATTTAATATGCGGTGTTGAGTCCATTTCGTTGAGCAAGGAGTAGCTCTTGTCTATTCCATATTTGGCTTAAGGAAATTTACCTGTGCTCATTTCAATCTCTGGTTTTATGCAGCACCCCAACTCACCTTTCCCCTTAAGCAAGCATAAGTTGGTTTTCTAAATTTGAGACCCTGTTCTGTTCTGTAATTCAGTTCCTGTGTAGCCAAGTTTACATTCCGTGTATTACTGATATCTTATGATGTTTCTTTTTCTGTGTGACTTATTTCAGTTAGAATCATCATACCTGAATCCACTCATTGTGCTGCTAAGGGCCTGATGACATAGATTTCATTGCTGAGTGATATTGCTTTGTAAGTAAATACCACAACTTCTTTATCCATTTTTCACTTTCTGCGATGTTGAACTTGTACGGTAAACGAGGTTCTTGTAAACAGAGGCGTCCCAAACTTTGGGGTGGCTGTGTCTTTTTGATTTTAATTTCCCTAAGCTATAGGACCATAAGTGGAAGTGCCCTAGGCTCTGTTGCTTTGTTTTTTAGATGTTTCAGGAAACACCATACACTTCTCCCGAGTGTCTGTTGGCAATTTACATCCCGCCCATCAGCATAACAAGGCTCCCAGTTCTCCATGGCCTGTCCTGCCTTTCTGGATTTTACACTTTTTTCAGATGGCCCTTTTGACCGGGGGGAAGTGAGACTTCATTGTAGTGCAGATTTCCTTTGCAAGCTTGCTTGGTTGGCCAAAAAGGGCGTATGCGTTTTTTCCTGAATATATTCAGGAAAAAACGCATACGCCCTTTTTGGCCAAGTGCATCATTGTGGACGTTCTGCCTCTTTTCCTATGCTTTCAATGCAATTCCAGTCTGCCTCCTGAAATCGGTTTCCTGCAATTCTGCCCCGCTTTCAAGTCCTCTTGGCAGCCTTACTTCAGTATATTTTTGGACGATAGCTGTCATTTATAACTCTGCAGGTTTGTGAATTACAGTGCCCCTGAGCTCCTTTCTTCAACTCGCTTTCTTTTGAGCTGGCCGCAACACCGCAGGATGGCTTCAGGCCCTAATCTGGTTCCGGCACGGCATGCTGAGCCTTTGGTTAATTCCTCTTCCTGGTGGGAAATGAGAGTTAAATTTGCCCGTCCAGACACCTTCCAGCTAGTCTCTCATTGGTTCTCGCTATTCCTGTTCATCTTCCGCAGAAATTGCAAACTGGGCCAAACAGGAGGTTAAAGGGACTGACTCTCCAAGTCGGGAGGGTGTTAGTAAAGCGTCTGGAATGTTGCACCCGAGTACCAGGGTACGAAAACTGAGACATATTTGAACACGTCTCCCGATCACATGGTTGATCATACTCTAGGTTCCACATGCATGTTTTAGCTGAAGGAAGAATACCTTAAACCTGGGTAGTTGAAACCCGTGGAATGGGTACCATGCAATATGACTTCAAAGGGTCTTCATTTGCTCACCGAACCTCTCCAATCCTATCACTGCTGCGTTTATGCCCCTGTACACATGCTTGATTCTCTTTCGGAGACATAGCAATCCATAGGTTTTAAGATACTTACTAGTCAGGTACATTCTTAGGCATTTAATATGCGGTGTTGAGTCCATTTCGTTGAGCAAGGAGTAGCTCTTGTCTATTCCATATTTGGCTTAAGGAACTTTATCTGTGCTCATTTCAATCTCTGGTTTTATGCAGCACCCCAACTCACCTTTCCCCTTAAGCAAGCATAAGTTGGTTTTCTAAATTTGAGACCCTGTTCTGTTCTGTAATTCAGTTCCTGTGTAGCCAAGTTTACATTCCGTGTATTACTGATATCTTATGATGTTTCTTTTTCTGTGTGACTTATTTCAGTTAGAATCATCATACCTGAATCCACTCATTGTGCTGCTAAGGGCCTGATGACATAGATTTCATTGCTGAGTGATATTGCTTTGTAAGTAAATACCACAACTTCTTTATCCATTTTTCACTTTCTGCGATGTTGAACTTGTACTGTAAACGAGGTTCTTGTAAACAGAGGCGTCCCAAACTTTGGGGTGTCTGTGTCTTTTTGATTTTAATTTCCCTAAGCTATAGGACCATAAGTGGAAGTGCCCTAGGCTCTGTTGCTTTGTTTTTTAGATGTTTCAGGAAACACCATACACTTCTCCCGAGTGTCTGTTGGCAATTTACATCCCGCCCATCAGCATAACAAGGCTCCCAGTTCTCCATGGCCTGTCCTGCCTTTCTGGATTTTACACTTTTTTCAGATGGCCCTTTTGACCGGGGGGAAGTGAGACTTCATTGTAGTGCAGATTTCCTTTGCAAGCTTGCTTGGTTGGCCAAAAAGGGCGTATGCGTTTTTTCCTGAATATATTCAGGAAAAAACGCATATGCCCTTTTTGGCCAAGTGCATCATTGTGGACGTTCTGCCTCTTTTCCTATGCTTTCAATGCAATTCCAGTCTGCCTCCTGAAATCGGTTTCCTGCAATTCTGCCCCGCTTTCAAGTCCTCTTGGCAGCCTTACTTCAGTATATTTTTGGACGATAGCTGTCATTTATAACTCTGCAGGTTTGTGAATTACAGTGCCCCTGAGCTCCTTTCTTCAACTCGCTTTCTTTTGAGCTGGCCGCAACACCGCAGGATGGCTTCAGGCCCTAATCTGGTTCCGGCACGGCACGCTGAGCCTTTGGTTAATTCCTCTTCCTGGTGGGAAATGAGAGTTAAATTTGCCCGTCCAGACACCTCCAGCTAGTCTCTCATTGGTTCTCGCTATTCCTGTTCATCTTCCGCAGAAATTGCAAACTGGGCCAAACAGGAGGTTAAAGGGACTGACTCTCCAAGTCGGGAGGGTGTTAGTAAAGCGTCTGGAATGTTGCACCCGAGTACCAGGGTACGAAAACTGAGACATATTTGAACACGTCTCCCGATCACATGGTTGATCATACTCTAGGTTCCACATGCATGTTTTAGCTGAAGGAAGAATACCTTAAACCTGGGTAGTTGAAACCCGTGGAATGGGTACCATGCAATATGACTTCAAAGGGTCTTCATTTGCTCACCGAACCTCTCCAATCCTATCACTGCTGCGTTTATGCCCCTGTACACATGCTTGATTCTCTTTCGGAGACATAGCAATCCATAGGTTTTAAGATACTTACTAGTCAGGTACATTCTTAGGCATTTAATATGCGGTGTTGAGTCCATTTCGTTGAGCAAGGAGTAGCTCTTGTCTATTCCATATTTGGCTTAAGGAACTTTACCTGTGCTCATTTCAATCTCTGGTTTTATGCAGCACCCCAACTCACCTTTCCCCTTAAGCAAGCATAAGTTGGTTTTCTAAATTTGAGACCCTGTTCTGTTCTGTAATTCAGTTCCTGTGTAGCCAAGTTTACATTCCGTGTATTACTGATATCTTATGATGTTTCTTTTTCTGTGTGACTTATTTCAGTTAGAATCATCATACCTGAATCCACTCATTGTGCTGCTAAGGGCCTGATGACATAGATTTCATTGCTGAGTGATATTGCTTTGTAAGTAAATACCACAACTTCTTTATCCATTTTTCACTTTCTGCGATGTTGAACTTGTACGGTAAACGAGGTTCTTGTAAACAGAGGCGTCCCAAACTTTGGGGTGGCTGTGTCTTTTTGATTTTAATTTCCCTAAGCTATAGGACCATAAGTGGAAGTGCCCTAGGCTCTGTTGCTTTGTTTTTTAGATGTTTCAGGAAACACCATACACTTCTCCCGAGTGTCTGTTGGCAATTTACATCCCGCCCATCAGCATAACAAGGCTCCCAGTTCTCCATGGCCTGTCCTGCCTTTCTGGATTTTACACTTTTTTCAGATGGCCCTTTTGACCGGGGGGAAGTGAGACTTCATTGTAGTGCAGATTTCCTTTGCAAGCTTGCTTGGTTGGCCAAAAAGGGCGTATGCGTTTTTTCCTGAATATATTCAGGAAAAAACGCATACGCCCTTTTTGGCCAAGTGCATCATTGTGGACGTTCTGCCTCTTTTCCTATGCTTTCAATGCAATTCCAGTCTGCCTCCTGAAATCGGTTTCCTGCAATTCTGCCCCGCTTTCAAGTCCTCTTGGCAGCCTTACTTCAGTATATTTTTGGACGATAGCTGTCATTTATAACTCTGCAGGTTTGTGAATTACAGTGCCCCTGAGCTCCTTTCTTCAACTCGCTTTCTTTTGAGCTGGCCGCAACACCGCAGGATGGCTTCAGGCCCTAATCTGGTTCCGGCACGGCACGCTGAGCCTTTGGTTAATTCCTCTTCCTGGTGGGAAATGAGAGTTAAATTTGCCCGTCCAGACACCTTCCAGCTAGTCTCTCATTGGTTCTCGCTATTCCTGTTCATCTTCCGCAGAAATTGCAAACTGGGCCAAACAGGAGGTTAAAGGGACTGACTCTCCAAGTCGGGAGGGTGTTAGTAAAGCGTCTGGAATGTTGCACCCGAGTACCAGGGTACGAAAACTGAGACATATTTGAACACGTCTCCCGATCACATGGTTGATCATACTCTAGGTTCCACATGCATGTTTTAGCTGAAGGAAGAATACCTTAAACCTGGGTAGTTGAAACCCGTGGAATGGGTACCATGCAATATGACTTCAAAGGGTCTTCATTTGCTCACCGAACCTCTCCAATCCTATCACTGCTGCGTTTATGCCCCTGTACACATGCTTGATTCTCTTTCGGAGACATAGCAATCCATAGGTTTTAAGATACTTACTAGTCAGGTACATTCTTAGGCATTTAATATGCGGTGTTGAGTCCATTTCGTTGAGCAAGGAGTAGCTCTTGTCTATTCCATATTTGGCTTAAGGAACTTTATCTGTGCTCATTTCAATCTCTGGTTTTATGCAGCACCCCAACTCACCTTTCCCCTTAAGCAAGCATAAGTTGGTTTTCTAAATTTGAGACCCTGTTCTGTTCTGTAATTCAGTTCCTGTGTAGCCAAGTTTACATTCCGTGTATTACTGATATCTTATGATGTTTCTTTTTCTGTGTGACTTATTTCAGTTAGAATCATCATACCTGAATCCACTCATTGTGCTGCTAAGGGCCTGATGACATAGATTTCATTGCTGAGTGATATTGCTTTGTAAGTAAATACCACAACTTCTTTATCCATTTTTCACTTTCTGCGATGTTGAACTTGTACTGTAAACGAGGTTCTTGTAAACAGAGGCGTCCCAAACTTTGGGGTGGCTGTGTCTTTTTGATTTTAATTTCCCTAAGCTATAGGACCATAAGTGGAAGTGCCCTAGGCTCTGTTGCTTTGTTTTTTAGATGTTTCAGGAAACACCATACACTTCTCCCGAGTGTCTGTTGGCAATTTACATCCCGCCCATCAGCATAACAAGGCTCCCAGTTCTCCATGGCCTGTCCTGCCTTTCTGGATTTTACACTTTTTTCAGATGGCCCTTTTGACCGGGGGGAAGTGAGACTTCATTGTAGTGCAGATTTCCTTTGCAAGCTTGCTTGGTTGGCCAAAAAGGGCGTATGCGTTTTTTCCTGAATATATTCAGGAAAAAACGCATATGCCCTTTTTGGCCAAGTGCATCATTGTGGACGTTCTGCCTCTTTTCCTATGCTTTCAATGCAATTCCAGTCTGCCTCCTGAAATCGGTTTCCTGCAATTCTGTCCCGCTTTCAAGTCCTCTTGGCAGCCTTACTTCAGTATATTTTTGGACGATAGCTGTCATTTATAACTCTGCAGGTTTGTGAATTACAGTGCCCCTGAGATCCTTTCTTCAACTCGCTTTCTTTTGAGCTGGCCGCAACACCGCAGGATGGCTTCAGGCCCTAATCTGGTTCCGGCACGGCACGCTGAGCCTTTGGTTAATTCCTCTTCCTGGTGGGAAATGAGAGTTAAATTTGCCCGTCCAGACACCTCCAGCTAGTCTCTCATTGGTTCTCGCTATTCCTGTTCATCTTCCGCAGAAATTGCAAACTGGGCCAAACAGGAGGTTAAAGGGACTGACTCTCCAAGTCGGGAGGGTGTTAGTAAAGCGTCTGGAATGTTGCACCCGAGTACCAGGGTACGAAAACTGAGACATATTTGAACACGTCTCCCGATCACATGGTTGATCATACTCTAGGTTCCACATGCATGTTTTAGCTGAAGGAAGAATACCTTAAACCTGGGTAGTTGAAACCCGTGGAATGGGTACCATGCAATATGACTTCAAAGGGTCTTCATTTGCTCACCGAACCTCTCCAATCCTATCACTGCTGCGTTTATGCCCCTGTACACATGCTTGATTCTCTTTCGGAGACATAGCAATCCATAGGTTTTAAGATACTTACTAGTCAGGTACATTCTTAGGCATTTAATATGCGGTGTTGAGTCCATTTCGTTGAGCAAGGAGTAGCTCTTGTCTATTCCATATTTGGCTTAAGGAACTTTATCTGTGCTCATTTCAATCTCTGGTTTTATGCAGCACCCCAACTCACCTTTCCCCTTAAGCAAGCATAAGTTGGTTTTCTAAATTTGAGACCCTGTTCTGTTCTGTAATTCAGTTCCTGTGTAGCCAAGTTTACATTCCGTGTATTACTGATATCTTATGATGTTTCTTTTTCTGTGTGACTTATTTCAGTTAGAATCATCATACCTGAATCCACTCATTGTGCTGCTAAGGGCCTGATGACATAGATTTCATTGCTGAGTGATATTGCTTTGTAAGTAAATACCACAACTTCTTTATCCATTTTTCACTTTCTGCGATGTTGAACTTGTACTGTAAACGAGGTTCTTGTAAACAGAGGCGTCCCAAACTTTGGGGTGGCTGTGTCTTTTTGATTTTAATTTCCCTAAGCTATAGGACCATAAGTGGAAGTGCCCTAGGCTCTGTTGCTTTGTTTTTTAGATGTTTCAGGAAACACCATACACTTCTCCCGAGTGTCTGTTGGCAATTTACATCCCGCCCATCAGCATAACAAGGCTCCCAGTTCTCCATGGCCTGTCCTGCCTTTCTGGATTTTACACTTTTTTCAGATGGCCCTTTTGACCGGGGGGAAGTGAGACTTCATTGTAGTGCAGATTTCCTTTGCAAGCTTGCTTGGTTGGCCAAAAAGGGCGTATGCGTTTTTTCCTGAATATATTCAGGAAAAAACGCATACGCCCTTTTTGGCCAAGTGCATCATTGTGGACGTTCTGCCTCTTTTCCTATGCTTTCAATGCAATTCCAGTCTGCCTCCTGAAATCGGTTTCCTGCAATTCTGCCCCGCTTTCAAGTCCTCTTGGCAGCCTTACTTCAGTATATTTTTGGACGATAGCTGTCATTTATAACTCTGCAGGTTTGTGAATTACAGTGCCCCTGAGCTCCTTTCTTCAACTCGCTTTCTTTTGAGCTGGCCGCAACACCGCAGGATGGCTTCAGGCCCTAATCTGGTTCCGGCACGGCACGCTGAGCCTTTGGTTAATTCCTCTTCCTGGTGGGAAATGAGAGTTAAATTTGCCCGTCCAGACACCTCCAGCTAGTCTCTCATTGGTTCTCGCTATTCCTGTTCATCTTCCGCAGAAATTGCAAACTGGGCCAAACAGGAGGTTAAAGGGACTGACTCTCCAAGTCGGGAGGGTGTTAGTAAAGCGTCTGGAATGTTGCACCCGAGTACCAGGGTACGAAAACTGAGACATATTTGAACACGTCTCCCGATCACATGGTTGATCATACTCTAGGTTCCACATGCATGTTTTAGCTGAAGGAAGAATACCTTAAACCTGGGTAGTTGAAACCCGTGGAATGGGTACCATGCAATATGACTTCAAAGGGTCTTCATTTGCTCACCGAACCTCTCCAATCCTATCACTGCTGCGTTTATGCCCCTGTACACATGCTTGATTCTCTTTCGGAGACATAGCAATCCATAGGTTTTAAGATACTTACTAGTCAGGTACATTCTTAGGCATTTAATATGCGGTGTTGAGTCCATTTCGTTGAGCAAGGAGTAGCTCTTGTCTATTCCATATTTGGCTTAAGGAACTTTATCTGTGCTCATTTCAATCTCTGGTTTTATGCAGCACCCCAACTCACCTTTCCCCTTAAGCAAGCATAAGTTGGTTTTCTAAATTTGAGACCCTGTTCTGTTCTGTAATTCAGTTCCTGTGTAGCCAAGTTTACATTCCGTGTATTACTGATATCTTATGATGTTTCTTTTTCTGTGTGACTTATTTCAGTTAGAATCATCATACCTGAATCCACTCATTGTGCTGCTAAGGGCCTGATGACATAGATTTCATTGCTGAGTGATATTGCTTTGTAAGTAAATACCACAACTTCTTTATCCATTTTTCACTTTCTGCGATGTTGAACTTGTACTGTAAACGAGGTTCTTGTAAACAGAGGCGTCCCAAACTTTGGGGTGGCTGTGTCTTTTTGATTTTAATTTCCCTAAGCTATAGGACCATAAGTGGAAGTGCCCTAGGCTCTGTTGCTTTGTTTTTTAGATGTTTCAGGAAACACCATACACTTCTCCCGAGTGTCTGTTGGCAATTTACATCCCGCCCATCAGCATAACAAGGCTCCCAGTTCTCCATGGCCTGTCCTGCCTTTCTGGATTTTACACTTTTTTCAGATGGCCCTTTTGACCGGGGGGAAGTGAGACTTCATTGTAGTGCAGATTTCCTTTGCAAGCTTGCTTGGTTGGCCAAAAAGGGCGTATGCGTTTTTTCCTGAATATATTCAGGAAAAAACGCATACGCCCTTTTTGGCCAAGTGCATCATTGTGGACGTTCTGCCTCTTTTCCTATGCTTTCAATGCAATTCCAGTCTGCCTCCTGAAATCGGTTTCCTGCAATTCTGCCCTGCTTTCAAGTCCTCTTGGCAGCCTTACTTCAGTATATTTTTGGACGATAGCTGTCATTTATAACTCTGCAGGTTTGTGAATTACAGTGCCCCTGAGCTCCTTTCTTCAACTCGCTTTCTTTTGAGCTGGCCGCAACACCGCAGGATGGCTTCAGGCCCTAATCTGGTTCCGGCATGGCACGCTGAGCCTTTGGTTAATTCCTCTTCCTGGTGGAAAATGAGAGTTAAATTTGCCCGTCCAGACACCTCCAGCTAGTCTCTCATTGGTTCTCGCTATTCCTGTTCATCTTCCGCAGAAATTGCAAACTGGGCCAAACAGGAGGTTAAAGGGACTGACTCTCCAAGTCGGGAGGGTGTTAGTAAAGCGTCTGGAATGTTGCACCCGAGTACCAGGGTACGAAAACTGAGACATATTTGAACACGTCTCCCGATCACATGGTTGATCATACTCTAGGTTCCACATGCATGTTTTAGCTGAAGGAAGAATACCTTAAACCTGGGTAGTTGAAACCCGTGGAATGGGTACCATGCAATATGACTTCAAAGGGTCTTCATTTGCTCACCGAACCTCTCCAATCCTATCACTGCTGCGTTTATGCCCCTGTACACATGCTTGATTCTCTTTCGGAGACATAGCAATCCATAGGTTTTAAGATACTTACTAGTCAGGTACATTCTTAGGCATTTAATATGCGGTGTTGAGTCCATTTCGTTGAGCAAGGAGTAGCTCTTGTCTATTCCATATTTGGCTTAAGGAACTTTATCTGTGCTCATTTCAATCTCTGGTTTTATGCAGCACCCCAACTCACCTTTCCCCTTAAGCAAGCATAAGTTGGTTTTCTAAATTTGAGACCCTGTTCTGTTCTGTAATTCAGTTCCTGTGTAGCCAAGTTTACATTCCGTGTATTACTGATATCTTATGATGTTTCTTTTTCTGTGTGACTTATTTCAGTTAGAATCATCATACCTGAATCCACTCATTGTGCTGCTAAGGGCCTGATGACATAGATTTCATTGCTGAGTGATATTGCTTTGTAAGTAAATACCACAACTTCTTTATCCATTTTTCACTTTCTGCGATGTTGAACTTGTACTGTAAACGAGGTTCTTGTAAACAGAGGCGTCCCAAACTTTGGGGTGGCTGTGTCTTTTTGATTTTAATTTCCCTAAGCTATAGGACCATAAGTGGAAGTGCCCTAGGCTCTGTTGCTTTGTTTTTTAGATGTTTCAGGAAACACCATACACTTCTCCCGAGTGTCTGTTGGCAATTTACATCCCGCCCATCAGCATAACAAGGCTCCCAGTTCTCCATGGCCTGTCCTGCCTTTCTGGATTTTACACTTTTTTCAGATGGCCCTTTTGACCGGGGGGAAGTGAGACTTCATTGTAGTGCAGATTTCCTTTGCAAGCTTGCTTGGTTGGCCAAAAAGGGCGTATGCGTTTTTTCCTGAATATATTCAGGAAAAAACGCATACGCCCTTTTTGGCCAAGTGCATCATTGTGGACGTTCTGCCTCTTTTCCTATGCTTTCAATGCAATTCCAGTCTGCCTCCTGAAATCGGTTTCCTGCAATTCTGCCCCGCTTTCAAGTCCTCTTGGCAGCCTTACTTCAGTATATTTTTGGACGATAGCTGTCATTTATAACTCTGCAGGTTTGTGAATTACAGTGCCCCTGAGCTCCTTTCTTCAACTCGCTTTCTTTTGAGCTGGCCGCAACACCGCAGGATGGCTTCAGGCCCTAATCTGGTTCCGGCACGGCACGCTGAGCCTTTGGTTAATTCCTCTTCCTGGTGGGAAATGAGAGTTAAATTTGCCCGTCCAGACACCTCCAGCTAGTCTCTCATTGGTTCTCGCTATTCCTGTTCATCTTCCGCAGAAATTGCAAACTGGGCCAAACAGGAGGTTAAAGGGACTG
>NW_027136022.1:0-24736 GCF_039906515.1 Pseudorca crassidens | reverse complement strand
TATGGTGTTTCCTGAAACATCTAAAAAACAAAGCAACAGAGCCTAGGGCACTTCCACTTATGGTCCTATAGCTTAGGGAAATTAAAATCAAAAAGACACAGCCACCCCAAAGTTTGGGACGCCTCTGTTTACAAGAACCTCGTTTACAGTACAAGTTCAACATCGCAGAAAGTGAAAAATGGATAAAGAAGTTGTGGTATTTACTTACAAAGCAATATCACTCAGCAATGAAATCTATGTCATCAGGCCCTTAGCAGCACAATGAGTGGATTCAGGTATGATGATTCTAACTGAAATAAGTCACACAGAAAAAGAAACATCATAAGATATCAGTAATACACGGAATGTAAACTTGGCTACACAGGAACTGAATTACAGAACAGAACACGGTCTCAAATTTAGAAAACCAACTTATGCTTGCTTAAGGGGAAAGGTGAGTTGGGGTGCTGCATAAAACCAGAGATTGAAATGAGCACAGATAAAGTTCCTTAAGCCAAATATGGAATAGACAAGAGCTACTCCTTGCTCAACGAAATGGACTCAACACCCCATATTAAGCGCCTAAGAATGTACCTGACTAGTAAGTATCTTAAAACCTATGGATTGCTATATCTCCAAAAGAGAATCAAGCGTGTGTCCAGGGGCATAAATGCAGCAGTGATAGGATTGGAGAGGTTCGGTGAGCAAACAAAGACCCTTTGAAGTCATATTGCATGGTACCCATTTCACGGGTCTCAACTCTCCAGGTTTCAGGGATTCTTCCTTCAGCTAAAACATGCATGTGGAACCTAGAGTATGATCAACCATGTGATCGGGAAACGTGTTCAAATATGTCTCAGTTTTCGTACCTGGTACTCGGGTGCAACATTCCAGACGCTTTACTAACACCCTCCCGACTTGGAGAGTCAGTCCCTTTAACCTCCTGTTTGGCCCAGTTTGCAATTTCTGCGGAAGATGAACAGGAATAGCGAGAACCAATGAGAGACTAGCTGGAGGTGTCTGGACGGGCAAATTTAACTCTCATTTCCCACCAGGAAGAGGAATTAACCAAAGGCTCAGCGTGCCCTGCCGGAACCAGATTAGGGCCTGAAGCCATCCTGCGGTGTTGCGGCCAGCTCAAAAGAAAGCGAGTTGAAGAAAGGAGCTCAGGGGCACTGTAATTCACAAACCTGCAGACTTATAAATGACAGCTATCGTCCAAAAATATACTGAAGTAAGGCTGCCAAGAGGACTTGAAAGCGGGGCAGAATTGCAGGAAACCGATTTCAGGAGGTAGACTGGAATTGCATTGAAAGCATAGGAAAAGAGGCAGAACGTCCACAATGATGCACTTGGCCAAAAAGGGCGTATGCGTTTTTTCCTGAATATATTCAGGAAAAAACGCATACGCCCTTTTTGGCCAACCAAGCAAGCTTGCAAAGGAAATCTGCACTACAATGAAGTCTCACTTCCCCCCGGTCAAAAGGGCCATCTGAAAAAAGTGTAAAATCCAGAAAGGCGGGACATCCCATGGAGAACTGGGAGCCTTGTTATGCTGATGGGCGGGATGTAAATTGCCAACAGACACTCGGGAGAAGTGTATGGTGTTTCCTGAAACATCTAAAAAACAAAGCAACAGAGCCTAGGGCACTTCCACTTATGGTCCTATAGCTTAGGGAAATTAAAATCAAAAAGACACAGCCACCCCAAAGTTTGGGACGCCTCTGTTTACAAGAACCTCGTTTACAGTACAAGTTCAACATCGCAGAAAGTGAAAAATGGATAAAGAAGTTGTGGTATTTACTTACAAAGCAATATCACTCAGCAATGAAATCTATGTCATCAGGCCCTTAGCAGCACAATGAGTGGATTCAGGTATGATGATTCTAACTGAAATAAGTCACACAGAAAAAGAAACATCATAAGATATCAGTAATACACGGAATGTAAACTTGGCTACACAGGAACTGAATTACAGAACAGAACACGGTCTCAAATTTAGAAAACCAACTTATGCTTGCTTAAGGGGAAAGGTGAGTTGGGGTGCTGCATAAAACCAGAGATTGAAATGAGCACAGATAAAGTTCCTTAAGCCAAATATGGAATAGACAAGAGCTACTCCTTGCTCAACGAAATGGACTCAACACCCCATATTAAGCGCCTAAGAATGTACCTGACTAGTAAGTATCTTAAAACCTATGGATTGCTATATCTCCAAAAGAGAATCAAGCGTGTGTCCAGGGGCATAAATGCAGCAGTGATAGGATTGGAGAGGTTCGGTGAGCAAACAAAGACCCTTTGAAGTCATATTGCATGGTACCCATTTCACGGGTCTCAACTCTCCAGGTTTCAGGGATTCTTCCTTCAGCTAAAACATGCATGTGGAACCTAGAGTATGATCAACCATGTGATCGGGAAACGTGTTCAAATATGTCTCAGTTTTCGTACCTGGTACTCGGGTGCAACATTCCAGACGCTTTACTAACACCCTCCCGACTTGGAGAGTCAGTCCCTTTAACCTCCTGTTTGGCCCAGTTTGCAATTTCTGCGGAAGATGAACAGGAATAGCGAGAACCAATGAGAGACTAGCTGGAGGTGTCTGGACGGGCAAATTTAACTCTCATTTCCCACCAGGAAGAGGAATTAACCAAAGGCTCAGCGTGCCGTGCCGGAACCAGATTAGGGCCTGAAGCCATCCTGCGGTGTTGCGGCCAGCTCAAAAGAAAGCGAGTTGAAGAAAGGAGCTCAGGGGCACTGTAATTCACAAACCTGCAGACTTATAAATGACAGCTATCGTCCAAAAATATACTGAAGTAAGGCTGCCAAGAGGACTTGAAAGCGGGGCAGAATTGCAGGAAACCGATTTCAGGAGGTAGACTGGAATTGCATTGAAAGCATAGGAAAAGAGGCAGAACGTCCACAATGATGCACTTGGCCAAAAAGGGCGTATGCGTTTTTTCCTGAATATATTCAGGAAAAAACGCATACGCCCTTTTTGGCCAACCAAGCAAGCTTGCAAAGGAAATCTGCACTACAATGAAGTCTCACTTCCCCCCGGTCAAAAGGGCCATCTGAAAAAAGTGTAAAATCCAGAAAGGCAGGACAGGCCATGGAGAACTGGGAGCCTTGTTATGCTGATGGGCGGGATGAAAATTGCCAGCAGACACTCGGGAGAAGTGTATGGTGTTTCCTGAAACATCTAAAAAACAAAGCAACAGAGCCTAGGGCACTTCCACTTATGGTCCTATAGCTTAGGGAAATTAAAATCAAAAAGACACAGCCACCCCAAACATTGGGATGCCTCTGTTTACAAGAACCTCGTTTACAGTACAAGTTCAACATCGCAGAAAGTGAAAAATGGATAAAGAAGTTGTGGTATTTACTTACAAAGCAATATCACTCAGCAATGAAATCTATGTCATCAGGCCCTTAGCAGCACAATGAGTGGATTCAGGTATGATGATTCTAACTGAAATAAGTCACACAGAAAAAGAAACATCATAAGATATCAGTAATACACGGAATGTAAACTTGGCTACACAGGAACTGAATTACAGAACAGAACAGGGTCTCAAATTTAGAAAACCAACTTATGCTTGCTTAAGGGGAAAGGTGAGTTGGGGTGCTGCATAAAACCAGAGATTGAAATGAGCACAGATAAAGTTCCTTAAGCCAAATATGGAATAGACAAGAGCTACTCCTTGCTCAACGAAATGGACTCAACACCGCATATTAAACGCCTAAGAATGTACCTGACTAGTAAGTATCTTAAAACCTATGGATTACTATGTCTCCGAAAGAGAATCAAGCATGTGTACAGGGGCATAAACGCAGCAGTGATAGGATTGGAGAGGTTCGGTGAGCAAATGAAGACCCTCTGAAGTCATATTGCATGGTACCCATTCCACGGGTTTCAACTACCCAGGTTTAAGGTATTCTTCCTTCAGCTAAAACATGCATGTGGAACCTAGAGTATGATCAACCATGTGATCGGGAGACGTGTTCAAATATGTCTCAGTTTTCGTACCCTGGTACTCGGGTGCAACATTCCAGACGCTTTACTAACACCCTCCCGACTTGGAGAGTCAGTCCCTTTAACCTCCTGTTTGGCCCAGTTTGCAATTTCTGCGGAAGATGAACAGGAATAGCGAGAACCAATGAGAGACTAGCTGGAGGTGTCTGGACGGGCAAATTTAACTCTCATTTCCCACCAGGAAGAGGAATTAACCAAAGGCTCAGCGTGCCCTGCCGGAACCAGATTAGGGCCTGAAGACATCCTGCGGTGTTGCGGCAAGCTCAAAAGAAAGCGAGTTGAAGAAAGGAGCTCAGGGGCACTGTAATTCACAAAACTGCAGAGTTATAAATGACAGCTATCGTCCAAAAATATACTGAAGTAAGGCTGCCAAGAGGACTTGAAAGCGGGGCAGAATTGCAGGAAACCGATTTCAGGAGGTAGACTGGAATTGCATTGAAAGCATAGGAAAAGAGGCAGAACGTCCACAATGATGCACTTGGCCAAAAAGGGCGTATGTGTTTTTTCCTGAATATATTCTGGGAAAAACGCATACGCCCTTTTTGGCCAACCAAGCAAGCTTGCAAAGGAAATCTGCACTACAATGAAGTCTCACTTCCCCCCGGTCAAAAGGGCCATCTGAAAAAAGTGTAAAATCCAGAAAGGCAGGACAGGCCATGGAGAACTGGGAGCCTTGTTATGCTGACGGGCGGGATGTAAATAGCCAACAGACACTCGGGAGAAGTGTATGGTGTTTCCTGAAACATCTAAAAAACAAAGCAACAGAGCCTAGGGCACTTCCACTTATGGTCCTATAGCTTAGGGAAATTAAAATCAAAAGACACAGCCACCCCAAAGTTTGGAACGCCTCTGTTTACAAGAACCTCGTTTACAGTACAAGTTCAACATCGCAGAAAGTGAAAAATGGATAAAGAAGTTGTGGTATTTACTTACAAAGCAATATCACTCAGCAATGAAATCTATGTCATCAGGCCCTTAGCAGCACAATGAGTGGATTCAGGTATGATGATTCTAACTGAAATAAGTCACACAGAAAAAGAAACATCATAAGATATCAGTAATACACGGAATGTAAACTTGGCTACACAGGAACTGAATTACAGAACAGAACAGGGTCTCAAATTTAGAAAACCAACTTATGCTTGCTTAAGGGTAAAGGTGAGTTGGGGTGCTGCATAAAACCAGAGATTGAAATGAGCACAGATAAAGTTCCTTAAGCCAAATATGGAATAGACAAGAGCTACTCCTTGCTCAACGAAATGGACTCAACACCCCATATTAAGCGCCTAAGAATGTACCTGACTAGTAAGTATCTTAAAACCTATGGATTGCTATATCTCCAAAAGAGAATCAAGCGTGTGTCCAGGGGCATAAATGCAGCAGTGATAGGATTGGAGAGGTTCGGTGAGCAAACAAAGACCCTTTGAAGTCATATTGCATGGTACCCATTCCACGGGTCTCAACTCTCCAGGTTTCAGGGATTCTTCCTTCAGCTAAAACATGCATGTGGAACCTAGAGTATGATCAACCATGTGATCGGGAAACGTGTTCAAATATGTCTCAGTTCTCGTACCCTGGTACTGGGGTGCAACATTCCAGACGCTTTACTAACACCCTCCCGACTTGGAGAGTCAGTCCCTTTAACCTCCTGTTTGGCCCAGTTTGCAATTTCTGCGGAAGATGAACAGGAATAGCGAGAACCAATGAGAGACTAGCTGGAGGTGTCTGGACGGGCAAATTTAACTCTCATTTCCCACCAGGAAGAGGAATTAACCAAAGGCTCAGCGTGCCGTGCCGGAACCAGATTAGGGCCTGAAGCCATCCTGCGGTGTTGCGGCCAGCTCAAAAGAAAGCGAGTTGAAGAAAGGAGCTCAGGGGCACTGTAATTCACAAACCTGCAGACTTATAAATGACAGCTATCGTCCAAAAATATACTGAAGTAAGGCTGCCAAGAGGACTTGAAAGCGGGGCAGAATTGCAGGAAACCGATTTCAGGAGGTAGACTGGAATTGCATTGAAAGCATAGGAAAAGAGGCAGAACGTCCACAATGATGCACTTGGCCAAAAAGGGCGTATGCGTTTTTTCCTGAATATATTCAGGAAAAAACGCATACGCCCTTTTTGGCCAACCAAGCAAGCTTGCAAAGGAAATCTGCACTACAATGAAGTCTCACATCCCCCCGGTCAAAAGGGCCATCTGAAAAAAGTGTAAAATCCAGAAAGGCAGGACAGGCCATGGAGAACTGGGAGCCTTGTTATGCTGATGGGCGGGATGTAAATTGCCAGCAGACACTCGGGAGAAGTGTATGGTGTTTCCTGAAACATCTAAAAAACAAAGCAACAGAGCCTAGGGCACTTCCACTTATGGTCCTATAGCTTAGGGAAATTAAAATCAAAAAGACACAGCCACCCCAAACATTGGGACGCCTCTGTTTACAAGAACCTCGTTTACAGTACAAGTTCAACATCGCAGAAAGTGAAAAATGGATAAAGAAGTTGTGGTATTTACTTACAAAGCAATATCACTCAGCAATGAAATCTATGTCATCAGGCCCTTAGCAGCACAATGAGTGGATTCAGGTATGATGATTCTAACTGAAATAAGTCACACAGAAAAAGAAACATCATAAGATATCAGTAATACACGGAATGTAAACTTGGCTACACAGGAACTGAATTACAGAACAGAACAGGGTCTCAAATTTAGAAAACCAACTTATGCTTGCTTAAGGGGAAAGGTGAGTTGGTGTGCTGCATAAAACCAGAGATTGAAATGAGCACAGATAAAGTTCCTTAAGTCAAATATGGAATAGACAAGAGCTACTTCTTGCTCAACGAAATGGACTCAACACCCCATATTAAATGCCTAAGAATGTACCTGACTAGTAAGTATCTTAAAACCTATGGATTGCTACGTCTCCGAAAGGGAATCAAGCCTGTGTACAGGGGCATAAACGCAGCAGTGATAGGATTGGAGAGGTTCGGTAAGCAAATGAAGACACTTTGAAGTCATATTGCATGGTACCCATTCCACGGGTCTCAACTCTCCAGGTTTCAGGGATTCTTCCTTCAGCTAAAACATGCATGTGGAACCCAGAGTATGATCAACCATGTGATCGGGAGACTTGTTCCAAAATGTCTCAGTTCTCGTCCCCTGGTACTCAGGTGCAACATTCCAGACGCTTTACTAACACTCTCCCGACTTGGAGAGTCAGTGCCTTTAACCTCCTGTTTGGCCCAGTTTGCAATTTCTGCGGAAGATGAACAGGAATAGGGAGAACCAATGAGAGACTAGCTGGAGGTGTCTGGACGGGCAAATTTAACTCTCATTTCCCACCAGGAAGAGGAATTAACCAAAGGCTCAGCATGTCGTGCCGGGACCAGATTAGGGCCTGAAGCCATCCTGCGGTGTTGTGGCCAGCTCACAAGAAAGCGAGTTGAAGAAAGGAGCTCAGGGGCACTGTAATTCACAAACCTGCAGACTTATAAATGACAGCTATCGTCCAAAAATATACTGAAGTAAGGTTGCCAAGAGGACTTGAAAGCGGGGAAGAATTGCAGGAAACCGATTTCAGGAGGTAGACTGGAATTGCATTGAAAGCATAGGAAAGCAGGGAGAACGACCACAATGATGCACTTCGCCAAAAAGGGCGTATGCGTTTTTTCCTGACATACGCCCTTTTTGGCCAACCAAGCAAGCTTGCAAAGGAAATTTGCACTACAATGAAGTCTCACTTCCCCCCGGTCAAAAGGGCCATCTGAGAAAAGTGTAAAATCCAGAAAGGCAGGACAGGCCATGGAGAACTGGGAGCCTTGTTATGCTGATGGGCGGGATGTAAATTGCCACAGCCACTCGGGAGAAGTGTATGGTGTTTCCTGAAACATCTAAAAAACAAAGCAACAGAGCCTAGGGCACTTCCACTTATGGTCCTATAGCTTAGGGAAATTAAAATCAAAAAGACACAGCCACCCCACAGTTTGGGACAGCTCTGTTTACAAGAACCTCGTTTACGGTACAAGTTCAGTATCGCAGAAAGTGAAAAATGGATAAAGAAGTTGTGGTACTTATGTACAATGCAAAATCACTCAGCCATGAAATCTATGTCATCAGGCCCGTAGCAGCATAATGAGTGGATTCAGGTATGATGATTCTAACTGAAATATGTCACACAGAAAAAGAAACATCATAAGATATCACTAATACACGGAATGTGAACTTGGCTACACATGAACTGAATTACAAAACAGAACAGGGTCTCAAGTTTAGAAAACCAACTTATGCTTCCTTAAGGGGGAAAGTGAGTTGGGGTGCTGCATAAAACCAGAGTTTGAAATTAGCACAGATACCATTCAATAAGCCAAATATGTAATAGACAAGACCTACCCCTTGCTCAACAAAATGGACTCAACAATGAGGTATCACCTCACACCTGATAGAATGGGCATCATGAGAAAATCTACAAACAAAAATGCTGGAAAGGGTGTGGAGAAAAGGAACCCTCTTCCACTATTGTTGGGAATATAAATTGATACAGTCACTACGGAGAACAATATGGAGTTTCTTAAGAAACTAACAATAGAATTACCATATGATACAGCAATCCCAGTACTGGACATATACCCAGACAAAACCATAAATCAAAACGAGACATTCACCGCAATGTTCATTGCATCACTATTTACAATATCGAGGTAATGGAAGCAACCTAAATGCCCACAGACAGACGAATGCATAAAGCTGTGGTACATATATAAAATGGAATATTACTAAGCCATGAAAAGGAATGAAATTGGGTCATTTGTAGAGACGTCGATGGATCTAGAGACTGTCATACAGAGTGAAGTAAGTCAGAAAGAGAAAAACAAATCTTGTATATTCATGCATATATGTGGAACCTAGAAAAACTGTACAGATTAACCATTTTGCAAGGCATAAATAGAGCAACAGATGTAGACAACAAATGTATGGACAACAAGGGGGGAAAGCTGTTGGGGGGGTGGTGGTGGGAGGAGTTGAGAGACTGGGATTGGCATGTATACATTTATATGTATAAAATAGATAACCAATAAGAACCTGCTGTATAAAAATATAAAATAAAATTCAAAATTAAAAAGAAATAAAATTTAAAAAATAAAACAGAAAAAACAATTATTCCCTTCACATACATGTATTTATATGAATAAATTATTTCCATGCTTATATCTGTAAATACAAAAAAGAGGAATAAAATCTACCTTGAACCAAAAACGAAAAAGAGAAAAAAAAAACACAGAACCCACCAGTTCCACAGAGGAAAACCGTATCAGGGCACTTGCTCCAGTTGTAAACAATTCTGAAGTTGGCCAGTGGTGGGGAATCGTCTCCCATTCAGCCAGCAGCCCCCACGCAACAAGCGTCCTCATTGCAAAGCTGGGGCACCGTGCCGAGGCATCTGTGAGTAAACGGGAGGTGAGCCCCAGGCCAGTTGCTGCTGAACTATTCCCACCCGTCCCAGGTAAAACACCTGAATATATACAAGGACTTGAAAGCCTAGAGGAAGGGCCATAGAGCCACACGAGTGACAGCATGCCGGCCGACTTGGTGCCTGCAGGCCAGCCAGGATGGTCCTGGCCCTGGGTGCTCTTCTGGAAGATTTCCATTTCCCTGACTGAGATACCCGTCCTGTCCCTGCCCCCACTGCTTTTTTCCTTCCTCACCTCTGCCCAGGGAGAAATTCCAGCAGCAGGTATGGGTGACACATCCTCTTCTTTAGCAGGTGGCAGCCTGGCAACTGCTGCAGAAAGTCCAGCAGAGCCCCACTCACACTGGGCCACCCACAAAGCCGTGGCCTCTCACTCCCTCCCACCAGCCCAGCCCCGAGACTGCTGACAGGGCAGAGAAAATGGCGTCAGGCACGGCTGCAGGGGCTCTTGCTGCCTGGAGTGGTATTTATATTGATCTCAACCCAGGCACACCTGGGGAGGGCTGGCCCGCACGGTAAGGCTGCCCAGGTCAGCCAATCATCACCCCTCAGGGGCTCACAGTTGCAGAAAATGGAACTTGCTGAACCGGCCAGGTCCAAGGAACAGGTGTGGGCTCCTGAGAGTCAGGATAGACAAGGGGCTGCAGCTTTGGCTTGTTTTCTAATCATTTTATCTGGCCCATGAGTGGGAGACAACTTCAAGAAAACCCTCTCCTTATGAGAGGAACCCAGGAGTCAGGGAGAGGAGGGGTGGGTGGTGGTTGGAGACAGAGGCCTGGTGCCCCGGGTGCAGTGGAAGTCTCTGGAAGACCAGGTGGAGGGAGGCCGCACAGAGTGATGCCCAGGGTCACAGACCTGTCGCAGCTGCTGTTTGTTAGTTCAAGTCCTGCTCTGAGGTGCTCTGTGCCAGCTCTGAGCGACAGGTGAGCTGGGGGTGCTCTGCAATGAGGGCTATGTGCACGGTTCCTGTGTGCCCAGCCCTGCCATGGTACCTGCAAGGGTAGCTCTGTATCCTGGGAAGGGCCTGACCACGAGAGCCCCGTGGGCTGGGGTGGGGGTGGGGTACCTGCCCAGGTGAGCTCCATATTCTGGGATTGGTCTGACCACGAGAGCCCCATGGGCTGCTGGGGACCTGGTAAAGGATGTCAGGACAGTCAGTGAAGCCACCGAGGATATACCTCCAGTTGCTCCTAATTCCTACACCCTGCTGGTCATTCTACCAACCACCAGGACATGGTATTCTGTATTAGTCTTCAATGATGCCTTCTTTTGTATTCCATTAGTCCCAGAGTCACAAGAAATTTTGGCTTGTGAGTGGCAGGACTCAACATACAACTAAAACAATACTTCCGGGCCGTCTTGCCCCAAGGGTGCAAAAATTCCCACACCATCTTTGGGGAAAGCTTAGCTAAAGACCTAAAAGTTCTACCTCTGGAAAAGGAAACCCTCCTTCAGTACGCAGACGACATTCTGATCGCCAGCCCTACTAAGGAGGCCTCTGAACTACCAAGCCAATAAAGGATAGAAGTTGTCCAAGAAAAAGCTCAAATATCACAGACTGCGGTGACCTGCCTGGGCTTCATTCTCACAGAAGGTCGGAGAAGCCCATCTCAGGAAAGGGAAGAAACCATTTGCAGCCTTACCCCTTTCTAAAACTAGAAGACAGCTTAGGGGTTCCTGGGGAGGCCAGGGTTTGCTGCTTCTGGATCCCTAACTACAGTCTACTAGCTGGGCCTCTATATGAAACACTGAAAGGAAAAGATGATGATCCTTTTGAATAGAATCCAGAAGTGGCCTTTCAAGAATGGAAAGAGCAGTCAATTCAGACCCTTGCCCTGGAACTCCCTAATTTAGCTAAACCCTTTGACCTTTACATTCCCGGTGAAAGGTGAATCGCCATTGGAGAATTAGTGCAAAAACTGGGACCACTTGAAATGGAACAATGCAAGAATGCCATCCAGGTAGGATAAACTACGGTCACCAAGGGGCTTGGCCCACTGCCGCATCTGGCCAAGATACTGGCGGTATCTAAAAACCTGGAAATCAGCAGCCCAAAAGGCCACCTCCTTCCTAAGGGAAAAGGACCCCACGTGGTGATCCTAACCACCAACGATGCCCTGAAGTTGCAGGGTTCGCTCCGTGGGCACACCGACCTCGAGTGAGGAGGCCCTCCAACTCCAACATCCAGAGAGATAACCGGGGGCAACAGGGCACCATGACGACTCGTGTGAACATCACTTGACCTGGAGTTTCTCTCATAAAACAATAAGAGTGTGTCCCAAAAGAGTAGACTACTGCTTGCAGGACTTACTGCACCCAGAGGGGAGCTAATAATCTTGGTGGGGGAACCGTATATCACACTGTCACCATAGAAAAGCCTACAGACACCGTGATGATGGTGGCCAATAAGACTGGCTGGACTCCTGTTTACTTCAAAAGGCTGTTGACTCAGTGGTCATCATGGTCCTTGATCACCACTGACCCTGGACTGTCTGGGAGTTGAGCGGGCAGGGCTCTGACACCTGGTGCTGTTTGTACGTTAATTCAGGGGCCTAATTGAAGAAAGCGCAGACTACTGGTCAGAGCATCTAGGCTGGCAGAAATGGTCAGCCTAAGGTGGCCGAACAAATGTGGGGCGGGGTGAAACCGGCCCCCACAGCGTCTCTGCACATCTCTTTCCTGGACCCTTAAAGGTCATTAGAATCTATAACACTTCCAATGCTGGTGCTCAGGTGGACGAGCAGGGAGGCAGGGGGCCTGGGGACAATCAACGTCACCTGGAGGCTGCTGGGGAGAAGTTCTGACCCTCGCCCCCGGGTATTAGGGCTCCCAACTCAGCACTCAGCAGTTACAGAAGAAGTGTCTGCACCCTCAGCACTCCAAGAATGAGGAACGGGACAAAAGGCAGAGGAGGGGTTTGTCCCCAGCAAAGCCCATTAAAAATCCCTGGGAGATAAAAGTAGAATCTGGGCAATAAAGTCAAGTCTAACCTTTTTTATCCTTTGTGCTTTGTCTAATTTCACGTGCTCCTAGGGTCCCGCATGCAGAGGTTCCACACCCGGCACTTCAGACCAGATTTCCTAGTGCAGAATGGCTGGGTCGACACCTCAGCTCCTGGGGCCCAGTGCAGACTCCGCGATATAGAGCCTGAGCTGCAGCCAACCTGGCCCTCGAGAGCTCCGCCCCCTCCCTCCCACTGACTCTGACAGGATCTCTACACAGCAGCCCAGCCCACAGCCCACGGGGTAGTGCATGCTCTCACCTCTCCATTCTCTGATCAAAATATAAAGTTTCCTTTGCTTGTGAACCAAACTCAGTCTCGATCTGTTGGCCCCAATGACACTGGGCAGGGGGACACTTGTTGGGGTCCACTCTGGAGGATCAGTAACAGAAATTGAGACTATTGTAACCTCAATGAACAGATGTGTGAGCCAAACTGTAGTTAACATAGAACAGTGTATAAGGCTCGGGTAAAATAAAATGTTTCTAACACTTCCATTTGATATTTCCATCACTTTATTATAAGCAAGTTCAGTGAAAAGGTTTGTCTTATTTGTCAGGTCAATATTAGAGAAACGAAGTGATTTCTTTCCAAGGATGTACATCTAATAATCTTGGTTAAAGCTTCAATCTTGTTTTAAATGCTTTTCCATTGAAAATGATACCTCTCTTTCAGCTCCCCCATTTCTGAGAAGTATAAAATCTTATAATTTATTATTACCAAAGGGGAAAGGTGGGAGGAGGGATAAATTAACAGTTTGGGATTAACACATACACACTGCTATGTATAAAATAGATCATCAACAAGGAACTACTGTATAGCACAGGGAACTACACTCAACATTTTGCAATAACCTATAAGGGGAAATAATCTGAAAAAGAATAGATATTTTTATTGACATCATCTATCAATGACAGTTAAAGTGTAACCTAAGGGAAGCTGGTGGTGAGTGCTTCTGACCCTGAAGACTTCAATCATCTAAAGTTTGGACTCTGCCTACTTCCCAAGGCCCTTAATGAACATATGTGTAGCCGTAGCTTAAAAAATTCCCCAGTTTGGGTTTCGGGGAGACACTGATTTTGAAAAAGCCCTGGTGTTCTCCTTACATGAATGGGACTCTTCCTACTGCTAAAACATGTCTGTCACACCCAGAGGATGGTATACCGTCTGATCGGGAAGAGTTTGGAAAAGGCATCTCCTCTCCTCATCTCCTGGTGCTCGGGTTCACCCCTCCAGCGTCTTTACTAACAGTCTCCCCACTTGGAGATGTCAGCACTGTCAACATCCTGTTGCGTACAGTTTGGAATTTGTCCAGAGGATGAAGCGGAAGGATGAGGAACAATGAGAGACAAGTCCTAGGTGTTCAGACAGGCACATGTCACTCTAATTTCCAATCAGGAAGACGAATTGACCAAAGGCTAGGGTTGCCCATGGAAACAGTATAGGGCTTGAGGAAATCCCGCTGCTTTGTGGCCAGTTCCCATAAACACAAGTTGAACAATGGAACTCAGGGGCAGTAAAATTCACAAAACTGCAGAGTTGAAAATATCCATCACTGAAAAATGTCTTGAGGAAAGTCAGAGAAAAGGACTTGTAAGCAAGGGAGAATGGCAGGAAAGGGATTTGAGGAGGTAGAAAGGACTCGCCATTAAGCACAAGAAAAGGAGCTGAACATTGCCAACATTGCAGTTGGCCAAAAAGGGTGTATGCGTTTTTTTCTGTATATATTCAAGAAAAGGGCATACACTTTTTTAGCCAACCAAACAGGTGGGCACTGGAAGTCAATACTACAAAAGATATCACTTCGCATCAGTCAGAAGAGCCATCCTCATAAAGCGTAAACAACAGAAATGCAGGACAGGGCAAGGAGAAGAGGGAGCCCTGTGAGACTTATAGTGGAAATGTATATTGCCAACGGCCATTCTGGAGAAGTGTATTGTGTTTACTAAAGCATCTAAAAAATGAGCTACAGAGCATAGGGCACTTGCACTCATGGGCGTATATCTTGAGAAAAACAAAAATCGAGAGGACACAGGCACCCCAATGTTTACCCCCTCTCTGTTTAAAAGATCCTCAACTAGGATATAACTTAAATGTCTCTGGAGGGAAAAAATGGGTAGAGATGTGGTACTTAGGTAGAGTGGAATATTATTCAGCCTGGAAATCAATGAAATATGGCCAGTTGTAACAACTCCGGAGGAGTTACGTATGATCTTTCTAAGTGACATAATTCAAAAAGAAAAAGACACATATCATAAGATATCACTTAAAGGTGGAATCCAAAATGGCTACACATGAAATAAATTACAAAACAAAAACATAGTCAAATATGTAGAAAACACGCATAAGGCTGCTAAACGGGAAAGGTGGGGAGGGGTGAGGCATCACCCAGGAGGTTGAAATTAGCAAAGATACCATTCCAAATACCAAACTGATAATCAACAAGGCCTACACGGTAGCTAAAAGAACTGCACTCAGCACACTCAAGTCACCGGAAAAGAATATATACGACTGGTAAGAATCTGAAAAAGAATTTACTGATGTCTCTCTGTACGTGAATCAAGTGGATGTACAGCAGCAAGAAACAGAGCTTTGAAAATCAGCTGTAACCAATATAGTAATAAATTGAAAAAAATAAACGACAGAGAGACAGAGAAAACCTCTTACAACTTTTCCTCAGGGCCGGTGATGCAACATGGATTGAACACATCTAGACCCACAGCAGGATGAGACATAAGGCTGGAAACTGTTTGCGCTAAGAGAAATGTGAGGTTGGGTGAGGAAATGCACACCCTTTAAAGTAATACTACCTGGTACCCATTCAATGGGTCCCAAATATGCAGGTTCAAGGGATCTTCCTACAGCTAAAACATGCATGGAAAACCCAGAGGACTGTACACCATGTGATCGGGAGATGTGTCTAAAATGCAGCTCATTTATCCTCTCCTGGTGCTCCTGTTCACCATTCCAGCCACGTTACTTAGAATCTCCCCACTTGGAGAATCAGCACATTTCAACTTCTGTTTCACACATTTTGCAAATTGTGAGGAGGATGAACGGGGAACCAATGAGAGAATAGTTGTAGGGGTTTGGACGGGCACATATCACTCTAATTTCCCATTAAGAATAAGAATTGAAAAAAGGCTCAGCCCGCCTCGCCCGAGCCAAAATAGGGCCTGAAGCAATCCTGCGGGTTTGAGGCCAGCTCACAAAAGAGCAACTTAAAAAATGGAGCTCAGGGTCACTGCAATTCACAAACCTGCAGAGTTATAAATGAAAACTAACGTCCAAAAATATGTTGAGGTAAGGCAAAGAAGAGGATCTGAATGCAAGACAGAATTGCAAGAAACAGATTTCAAGAGATAGATTGGACTCGTCTTTAAAGCACATGAAAAGCGGCAGAATTTCGACAATGATGCAGTTGGCCCAAAAGGGCGTATGCGTTTTTTCCTGATTATATCCAGGAAAAAACGCATACGCACTTTATGGGCAACGAAGCAAGCAAGCAATGCAAATGTGCACAACAAAGAAGTCTCATTTCCCACTGGTCAAAAGGGCCATCCTAAAAAATTGTAAAAACCAGAAATGCAGGACAGGCCATGGAGAACAGGGAGCCTTTATACGCTGATGGGCAGTGTGTGAACTGCCGAGAGCCACTCTGGAGAAGTGTATGGTGGTTCCTAAATCATCTAAAAAACAGAGCTACAGAGCATAGGACACTTCCAATCATGGGAGTATATCTAGGGAAATCTAAAAATTAACAAGACACAAGCACACCACAGTTTAGGGCTACTCTGTTTACAAGAACCTCAACTTCAGTATACCTTAAATATCCCAGGAAAGAGAACAATGGATAAAGAAGATGTGGTACTTATGTACAATGGAATATCTCTTCACCATGAAATCAATGTAATAAGGCTAGTAGAAGGATAAAGAGTGGATTTAGGTCCGATAATACTACTTGAAATAAGTCAAACAGAAAAAGAAACATATCATAAGATATCACTTATAGAGGGAGGGTAAATATGGCTGCACAAGAAATGAATTACAGAACAGAACAGTGTCTCACATTTAGAAAACACACTTATTTCAGCTTAAGGGGAAAGGAGAGGTGGGGTGATGCATAAAACCAGAGTTTGAAATTAGCACAGATACCGTTCAATAAACCAAATAGATATTAGACAAGATCTACACCTTGCTCAATGAACTGGCCTCAACACACCCTATACACCGCAGAGAAATATATCTGAGTAATAAGAATCTTAAAACCCATGTATTGATATATCTCCATAAGGGAATCAAGTGTGTGCAGAGTGGCACAAACACAGCAGTGAAAATGAGCTAAACCCCATTATAGAAATAAATTTTAAAAACAAAACGCAGAAACAATGAAAGAGAGAAAAATTCTTACAAAATTCGCTCAGGGGCTGTGATGCAACCTGGATTGACCACATATAAACCCACAGCTGGATAAGACATAAGGCTGGACACTTGGGGCTGAGAGGATTGATGAGCTTTGGTGAGCAACTGCCAAAAGTTTAATGCAATACTTCATGCTACTCATTCCAAGGGTCCCAACACTCCAGGTTGAAGGGAATCTTCCTACAGCTAAACCATGCTTGGGAAACCCAGCGACTGGTATACCATATGATCGGGAAAGGTTTCTAAAACGCACCTCATTTTTCCTCTCCTGGGGCTCCGGATCGACATTCCAGCCGCTTTACCAAAAATATCCCCACATGGAGAGTCAATGCCTTTAAGTTCTGGTATCGCACAGTCTGCAGTTAGTGCGGAGGATGAATGGGAATAGGGGGAACCAGTGAGAAACTAGCTGTAGCGGTTTCAATGGGCACATGTCACTCTAAATTCACATCAGTAAGAAGAATAAACCAAAGGCACAGCAAGGTGCCCCAGAAGAAGAATAGGGCCTGAAGGAATCCTGTGGTTATGAGGCAAGATCACAAAAATAAGAGCTGAAAAATGGAGCTAAGGGCCACTGCAATTCAAAAACCTGCAGAGTTATAAAGGCCAACTATTTTCAAAAAATATATTGAGGTAAGGCTATGAAGAGGCACTGAAAGCAAGGCAGAATTGCAGGAAAACGATTTCAGGAGGTAGACAGGAATTGCATTTAAAGCATAGGAAAAGAGGCAGAACGTCCACAATGATGCACTTGGCCAAAAAGGGCGTATGCGTTTTTTCCTGAATATATTCAGGAAAAAACGCATACGCCCTTTTTGGCCAACCAAGCAAGCTTGCAAAGGAAATCTGCACTACAATGAAGTCTCACTTCTCCCCGGTCAAAAGGGCCATCTGAAAAAAGTGTAAAATCCAGAAAGGCAGGACAGGCCATGGAGAACTGGGAGCCTTGTTATGCTGATGGGCGGGATGTGTATGGTGTTTCCTGAAACATCTAAAAAACAAAGCAACAGAGCCTAGGGCACTTCCACTTATGGTCCTATAGCTTAGGGAAATTAAAATCAAAAAGACACAGCCACCCCAAAATTTGGGACGCCTCTGTTTACAAGAACCTCGTTAACCGTACAAGTTCAATATCACAGAAAGTGAAAAATGGATAAAGAACTTGTGGTACTTACGTACAATGCAGTATCACTCAGCAATGAAATCTATGTCATCAGGCCCGCAGCAGCATAATGAGTGGATACAGGTACGATGATTCTAACTGAAATAAGACACACAGAAAAAGAAACATCATAAGATATCAGTAATACACGGAATGTAAACTTGGCTACACAGGAACTGAATTACAGAACAGAACAGGGTCTCAAATTTAGAAAACCAACTTATGCTTGCTTAAGGGGAAAGGTGAGTTGGGGTGCTGCATAAAACCAGAGATTGAAATGAGCACAGATAAAGTTCCTTAAGCCAAATATGGAATAGACAAGAGCTACTCCTTGCTCAACGAAATGGACTCAACACCGCATATTAAATGCCTAAGAATGTACCTGACTAGTAAGTATCTTAAAACCTATGGATTGCTATGTCTCCAAAAGAGAATCAAGCATGTGTACAGGGGCATAAATGCAGCAGTGATAGGATTGGAGAGGTTCGGTGAGCAAATGAAGACCCTTTGAAGTCATATTGCATGGTACCCATTCCACGGGTTTCAACTACCCAGGTTTAAGGTATTCTTCCTTCAGCTAAAACATGCATGTGGAACCTAGAGTATGATCAACCATGTGATCGGGAGACGTGTTCAAATATGTCTCAGTTTTCGTACCCTGGTACTCGGGTGCAACATTCCAGACGCTTTACTAACACTCTCCCGACTTGGAGAGTCAGTCCCTTTAACCTCCTGTTTGGCCCAGTTTGCAATTTCTGCGGAAGATGAACAGGAATAGCGAGAACCAATGAGAGACTAGCTGGAGGTGTCTGGACGGGCAAATTTAACTCTCATTTCCCACCAGGAAGAGGAATTAACCAAAGGCTCAGCGTGCCGTGCCGGAACCAGATTAGGGCCTGAAGCCATCCTGCGGTGTTGCGGCCAGCTCAAAAGAAAGCGAGTTGAAGAAAGGAGCTCAGGGGCACTGTAATTCACAAACCTGCAGAGTTATAAATGACAGCTATCGTCCAAAAATATACTGAAGTAAGGCTGCCAAGAGGACTTGAAAGCGGGGCAGAATTGCAGGAAACCGATTTCAGGAGGTAGACTGGAATTGCATTGAAAGCATAGGAAAAGAGGCAGAACGTCCACAATGATGCACTTGGCCAAAAAGGGCGTATGCGTTTTTTCCTGAATATATTCAGGAAAAAACGCATACGCCCTTTTTGGCCAACCAAGCAAGCTTGCAAAGGAAATCTGCACTACAATGAAGTCTCACTTCCCCCCGGTCAAAAGGGCCATCTGAAAAAAGTGTAAAATCCAGAAAGACAGGACAGGCCATGGAGAACTGGGAGCCTTGTTATGCTGATGGGCGGGATGTAAATTGCCAACAGACACTCGGGAGAAGTGTATGGTGTTTCCTGAAACATCTAAAAAACAAAGCAACAGAGCCTAGGGCACTTCCACTTATGGTCCTATAGCTTAGGGAAATTAAAATCAAAAAGACACAGCCACCCCAAAGTTTGGGACGCCTCTGTTTACAAGAACCTCGTTTACCGTACAAGTTCAACATCGCAGAAAGTGAAAAATGGATAAAGAAGTTGTGGTATTTACTTACAAAGCAATATCACTCAGCAATGAAATCTATGTCATCAGGCCCTTAGCAGCACAATGAGTGGATTCAGGTATGATGATTCTAACTGAAATAAGTCACACAGAAAAAGAAACATCATAAGATATCAGTAATACACGGAATGTAAACTTGGCTACACAGGAACTGAATTACAGAACAGAACAGGGTCTCAAATTTAGAAAACCAACTTATGCTTGCTTAAGGGTAAAGGTGAGTTGGGGTGCTGCATAAAACCAGAGATTGAAATGAGCACAGATAAAGTTCCTTAAGCCAAATATGGAATAGACAAGAGCTACTCCTTGCTCAACGAAATGGACTCAACACCGCATATTAAACGCCTAAGAATGTACCTGACTAGTAAGTATCTTAAAACCTATGGATTGCTATGTCTCCGAAAGAGAATCAAGCATGTGTACAGGGGCATAAACGCAGCAGTGATAGGATTGGAGAGGTTCGGTGAGCAAATGAAGACCCTTTGAAGTCATATTGCATGGTACCCATTCCACGGGTTTCAACTACCCAGGTTTAAGGTATTCTTCCTTCAGCTAAAACATGCATGTGGAACCTAGAGTATGATCAACCATGTGATCGGGAGACGTGTTCAAATATGTCTCAGTTTTCGTACCCTGGTACTCGGGTGCAACATTCCAGACGCTTTACTAACACCCTCCCGACTTGGAGAGTCAGTCCCTTTAACCTCCTGTTTGGCCCAGTTTGCAATTTCTGCGGAAGATGAACAGGAATAGCGAGAACCAATGAGAGACTAGCTGGAGGTGTCTGGACGGGCAAATTTAACTCTCATTTCCCACCAGGAAGAGGAATTAACCAAAGGCTCAGCGTGCCGTGCCGGAACCAGATTAGGGCCTGAAGCCATCCTGCGGTGTTGCGGCCAGCTCAAAAGAAAGCGAGTTGAAGAAAGGAGCTCAGGGGCACTGTAATTCACAAACCTGCAGAGTTATAAATGACAGCTATCGTCCAAAAATATACTGAAGTAAGGCTGCCAAGAGGACTTGAAAGCGGGGCAGAATTGCAGGAAACCGATTTCAGGAGGTAGACTGGAATTGCATTGAAAGCATAGGAAAAGAGGCAGAACGTCCACAATGATGCACTTGGCCAAAAAGGGCGTATTCGTTTTTTCCTGAATATATTCAGGAAAAAACGCATACGCCCTTTTTGGCCAACCAAGCAAGCTTGCAAAGGAAATCTGCACTACAATGAAGTCTCACTTCCCCCCGGTCAAAAGGGCCATCTGAAAAAAGTGTAAAATCCAGAAAGACAGGACAGGCCATGGAGAACTGGGAGCCTTGTTATGCTGATGGGCGGGATGTAAATTGCCAACAGACACTCGGGAGAAGTGTATGGTGTTTCCTGAAACATCTAAAAAACAAAGCAACAGAGCCTAGGGCACTTCCACTTATGGTCCTATAGCTTAGGGAAATTAAAATCAAAAAGACACAGCCACCCCAAAGTTTGGGACGCCTCTGTTTACAAGAACCTCGTTTACCGTACAAGTTCAACATCGCAGAAAGTGAAAAATGGATAAAGAAGTTGTGGTATTTACTTACAAAGCAATATCACTCAGCAATGAAATCTATGTCATCAGGCCCTTAGCAGCACAATGAGTGGATTCAGGTATGATGATTCTAACTGAAATAAGTCACACAGAAAAAGAAACATCATAAGATATCAGTAATACACGGAATGTAAACTTGGCTACACAGGAACTGAATTACAGAACAGAACAGGGTCTCAAATTTAGAAAACCAACTTATGCTTGCTTAAGGGTAAAGGTGAGTTGGGGTGCTGCATAAAACCAGAGATTGAAATGAGCACAGATAAAGTTCCTTAAGCCAAATATGGAATAGACAAGAGCTACTCCTTGCTCAACGAAATGGACTCAACACCGCATATTAAACGCCTAAGAATGTACCTGACTAGTAAGTATCTTAAAACCTATGGATTGCTATGTCTCCGAAAGAGAATCAAGCATGTGTACAGGGGCATAAACGCAGCAGTGATAGGATTGGAGAGGTTCGGTGAGCAAATGAAGACCCTTTGAAGTCATATTGCATGGTACCCATTCCACGGGTTTCAACTACCCAGGTTTAAGGTATTCTTCCTTCAGCTAAAACATGCATGTGGAACCTAGAGTATGATCAACCATGTGATCGGGAGACGTGTTCAAATATGTCTCAGTTTTCGTACCCTGGTACTCGGGTGCAACATTCCAGACGCTTTACTAACACCCTCCCGACTTGGAGAGTCAGTCCCTTTAACCTCCTGTTTGGCCCAGTTTGCAATTTCTGCGGAAGATGAACAGGAATAGCGAGAACCAATGAGAGACTAGCTGGAGGTGTCTGGACGGGCAAATTTAACTCTCATTTCCCACCAGGAAGAGGAATTAACCAAAGGCTCAGCGTGCCGTGCCGGAACCAGATTAGGGCCTGAAGCCATCCTGCGGTGTTGCGGCCAGCTCAAAAGAAAGCGAGTTGAAGAAAGGAGCTCAGGGGCACTGTAATTCACAAACCTGCAGAGTTATAAATGACAGCTATCGTCCAAAAATATACTGAAGTAAGGCTGCCAAGAGGACTTGAAAGCGGGGCAGAATTGCAGGAAACCGATTTCAGGAGGTAGACTGGAATTGCAGTGAAAGCATAGGAAAAGAGGCAGAACGTCCACAATGATGCACTTGGCCAAAAAGGGCGTATGCGTTTTTTCCTGAATATATTCAGGAAAAAACGCATACGCCCTTTTTGGCCAACCAAGCAAGCTTGCAAAGGAAATCTGCACTACAATGAAGTCTCACTTCCCCCCGGTCAAAAGGGCCATCTGAAAAAAGTGTAAAATCCAGAAAGGCAGGACAGGCCATGGAGAACTGGGAGCCTTGTTATGCTGATGGGCGGGATGTAAATTGCCAACAGACACTCGGGAGAAGTGTATGGTGTTTCCTGAAACATCTAAAAAACAAAGCAACAGAGCCTAGGGCACTTCCACTTATGGTCCTATAGCTTAGGGAAATTAAAATCAAAAAGACACAGCCACCCCAAAGTTTGGGACGCCTCTGTTTACAAGAACCTCGTTTACCGTACAAGTTCAACATCGCAGAAAGTGAAAAATGGATAAAGAAGTTGTGGTATTTACTTACAAAGCAATATCACTCAGCAATGAAATCTATGTCATCAGGCCCTTAGCAGCACAATGAGTGGATTTAGGTATGATGATTCTAACTGAAATAAGTCACACAGAAAAAGAAACATCATAAGATATCAGTAATACACGGAATGTAAACTTGGCTACACAAGAACTGAATTACAGAACAGAACAGGGTCTCAAATTTAGAAAACCAACTTATGCTTGCTTAAGGAGAAAGGTGAGTTGGGGTGCTGCATAAAACCAGAGATTGAAATGAGCACAGATAAAGTTCCTTAAGCCAAATATGGAATAGACAAGAGCTACTCCTTGCTCAACGAAATGGACTCAACACCGCATATTAAACGCCTAAGAATGTACCTGACTAGTAAGTATCTTAAAACCTATGGATTGCTATGTCTCCGAAAGAGAATCAAGCATGTGTACAGGGGCATAAACGCAGCAGTGATAGGATTGGAGAGGTTCGGTGAGCAAATGAAGACCCTTTGAAGTCATATTGCATGGTACCCATTCCACGGGTTTCAACTACCCAGGTTTAAGGTATTCTTCCTTCAGGTAAAACATGCATGTGGAACCTAGAGTATGATCAACCATGTGATCGGGAGACGTGTTCAAATATGTCTCAGTTTTCGTACCCTGGTACTCGGGTGCAACATTCCAGACGTTTTACTAACACCCTCCCGACTTGGAGAGTCAGTCCCTTTAACCTCCTGTTTGGCCCAGTTTGCAATTTCTGCGGAAGATGAACAGGAATAGCGAGAACCAATGAGAGACTAGCTGGAAGGTGTCTGGACGGGCAAATTTAACTCTCATTTCCCACCAGGAAGAGGAATTAACCAAAGGCTCAGCGTGCCGTGCCGGAACCAGATTAGGGCCTGAAGCCATCCTGCGGTGTTGCGGCCAGCTCAAAAGAAAGCGAGTTGAAGAAAGGAGCTCAGGGGCACTGTAATTCACAAACCTGCAGAGTTATAAATGACAGCTATCGTCCAAAAATATACTGAAGTAAGGCTGCCAAGAGGACTTGAAAGCGGGGCAGAATTGCAGGAAACCGATTTCAGGAGGCAGACTGGAATTGCATTGAAAGCATAGGAAAAGAGGCAGAACGTCCACCATGATGCACTTGGCCAAAAAGGGCGTATGCGTTTTTTCCTGAATATATTCAGGAAAAAACGCATACGCCCTTTTTGGGCAACCAAGCAAGCTTGCAAAGGAAATCTGCACTACAATGAAGTCTCACTTCCCCCCGGTCAAAAGGGCCATCTGAAAAAAGTGTAAAATCCAGAAAGGCAGGACAGGCCATGGAGAACTGGGAGCCTTGTTATGCTGATGGGCGGGATGTAAATTGCCAACAGACACTCGGGAGAAGTGTATGGTGTTTCCTGAAACATCTAAAAAACAAAGCAACAGAGCCTAGGGCACTTCCACTTATGGTCCTATAGCTTAGGGAAATTAAAATCAAAAAGACACAGCCACCCCAAAGTTTGGGACGCCTCTGTTTACAAGAACCTCGTTTACCGTACAAGTTCAACATCGCAGAAAGTGAAAAATGGATAAAGAAGTTGTGGTATTTACTTACAAAGCAATATCACTCAGCAATGAAATCTATGTCATCAGGCCCTTAGCAGCACAATGAGTGGATTCAGGTATGATGATTCTAACTGAAATAAGTCACACAGAAAAAGAAACATCATAAGATATCAGTAATACACGGAATGTAAACTTGGCTACACAGGAACTGAATTACAGAACAGAACAGGGTCTCAAATTTAGAAAACCAACTTATGCTTGCTTAAGGGGAAAGGTGAGTTGGGGTGCTGCATAAAACCAGAGATTGAAATGAGCACAGATAAAGTTCCTTAAGCCAAATATGGAATAGACAAGAGCTACTCCTTGCTCAACGAAATGGACTCAACAC
>NW_027136021.1:0-24905 GCF_039906515.1 Pseudorca crassidens | reverse complement strand
CACCCCAACTCACCTTTCCCCTTAAGCAAGCATAAGTTGGTTTTCTAAATTTGAGACCCTGTTCTGTTCTGTAATTCAGTTCTTGTGTAGCCAAGTTTACATTCCGTGTATTACTGATATCTTATGATGTTTCTTTTTCTGTGTGACTTATTTCAGTTAGAATCATCATACCTAAATCCACTCATTGTGCTGCTAAGGGCCTGATGACATAGATTTCATTGCTGAGTGATATTGCTTTGTAAGTAAATACCACAACTTCTTTATCCATTTTTCACTTTCTGCGATGTTGAACTTGTACGGTAAACGAGGTTCTTGTAAACAGAGGCGTCCCAAACTTTGGGGTGGCTGTGTCTTTTTGATTTTAATTTCCCTAAGCTATAGGACCATAAGTGGAAGTGCCCTAGGCTCTGTTGCTTTGTTTTTTAGATGTTTCAGGAAACACCATACACTTCTCCCGAGTGTCTGTTGGCAATTTACATCCCGCCCATCAGCATAACAAGGCTCCCAGTTCTCCATGGCCTGTCCTGCCTTTCTGGATTTTACACTTTTTTCAGATGGCCCTTTTGACCGGGGGGAAGTGAGACTTCATTGTAGTGCAGATTTCCTTTGCAAGCTTGCTTGGTTGCCCAAAAAGGGCGTATGCGTTTTTTCCTGAATATATTCAGGAAAAAACGCATACGCCCTTTTTGGCCAAGTGCATCATTGTGGACGTTCTGCCTCTTTTCCTATGCTTTCACTGCAATTCCAGTCTACCTCCTGAAATCGGTTTCCTGCAATTCTGCCCCGCTTTCAAGTCCTCTTGGCAGCCTTACTTCAGTATATTTTTGGACGATAGCTGTCATTTATAACTCTGCAGGTTTGTGAATTACAGTGCCCCTGAGCTCCTTTCTTCAACTCGCTTTCTTTTGAGCTGGCCGCAACACCGCAGGATGGCTTCAGGCCCTAATCTGGTTCCGGCACGGCACGCTGAGCCTTTGGTTAATTCCTCTTCCTGGTGGGAAATGAGAGTTAAATTTGCCCGTCCAGACACCTCCAGCTAGTCTCTCATTGGTTCTCGCTATTCCTGTTCATCTTCCGCAGAAATTGCAAACTGGGCCAAACAGGAGGTTAAAGGGACTGACTCTCCAAGTCGGGAGGGTGTTAGTAAAGCGTCTGGAATGTTGCACCCGAGTACCAGGGTACGAAAACTGAGACATATTTGAACACGTCTCCCGATCACATGGTTGATCATACTCTAGGTTCCACATGCATGTTTTACCTGAAGGAAGAATACCTTAAACCTGGGTAGTTGAAACCCGTGGAATGGGTACCATGCAATATGACTTCAAAGGGTCTTCATTTGCTCACCGAACCTCTCCAATCCTATCACTGCTGCGTTTATGCCCCTGTACACATGCTTGATTCTCTTTCGGAGACATAGCAATCCATAGGTTTTAAGATACTTACTAGTCAGGTACATTCTTAGGCGTTTAATATGCGGTGTTGAGTCCATTTCGTTGAGCAAGGAGTAGCTCTTGTCTATTCCATATTTGGCTTAAGGAACTTTATCTGTGCTCATTTCAATCTCTGGTTTTATGCAGCACCCCAACTCACCTTTCCCCTTAAGCAAGCATAAGTTGGTTTTCTAAATTTGAGACCCTGTTCTGTTCTGTAATTCAGTTCCTGTGTAGCCAAGTTTACATTCCGTGTATTACTGATATCTTATGATGTTTCTTTTTCTGTGTGACTTATTTCAGTTAGAATCATCATACCTGAATCCACTCATTGTGCTGCTAAGGGCCTGATGACATAGATTTCATTGCTGAGTGATATTGCTTTGTAAGTAAATACCACAACTTCTTTATCCATTTTTCACTTTCTGCGATGTTGAACTTGTACGGTAAACGAGGTTCTTGTAAACAGAGGCGTCCCAAACTTTGGGGTGGCTGTGTCTTTTTGATTTTAATTTCCCTAAGCTATAGGACCATAAGTGGAAGTGCCCTAGGCTCTGTTGCTTTGTTTTTTAGATGTTTCAGGAAACACCATACACTTCTCCCGAGTGTCTGTTGGCAATTTACATCCCGCCCATCAGCATAACAAGGCTCCCAGTTCTCCATGGCCTGTCCTGCCTTTCTGGATTTTACACTTTTTTCAGATGGCCCTTTTGACCGGGGGGAAGTGAGACTTCATTGTAGTGCAGATTTCCTTTGCAAGCTTGCTTGGTTGCCCAAAAAGGGCGTATGCGTTTTTTCCTGAATATATTCAGGAAAAAACGCATACGCCCTTTTTGGCCAAGTGCATCATGGTGGACGTTCTGCCTCTTTTCCTATGCTTTCAATGCAATTCCAGTCTGCCTCCTGAAATCGGTTTCCTGCAATTCTGCCCCGCTTTCAAGTCCTCTTGGCAGCCTTACTTCAGTATATTTTTGGACGATAGCTGTCATTTATAACTCTGCAGGTTTGTGAATTACAGTGCCCCTGAGCTCCTTTCTTCAACTCGCTTTCTTTTGAGCTGGCCGCAACACCGCAGGATGGCTTCAGGCCCTAATCTGGTTCCGGCACGGCACGCTGAGCCTTTGGTTAATTCCTCTTCCTGGTGGGAAATGAGAGTTAAATTTGCCCGTCCAGACACCTTCCAGCTAGTCTCTCATTGGTTCTCGCTATTCCTGTTCATCTTCCGCAGAAATTGCAAACTGGGCCAAACAGGAGGTTAAAGGGACTGACTCTCCAAGTCGGGAGGGTGTTAGTAAAACGTCTGGAATGTTGCACCCGAGTACCAGGGTACGAAAACTGAGACATATTTGAACACGTCTCCCGATCACATGGTTGATCATACTCTAGGTTCCACATGCATGTTTTACCTGAAGGAAGAATACCTTAAACCTGGGTAGTTGAAACCCGTGGAATGGGTACCATGCAATATGACTTCAAAGGGTCTTCATTTGCTCACCGAACCTCTCCAATCCTATCACTGCTGCGTTTATGCCCCTGTACACATGCTTGATTCTCTTTCGGAGACATAGCAATCCATAGGTTTTAAGATACTTACTAGTCAGGTACATTCTTAGGCGTTTAATATGCGGTGTTGAGTCCATTTCGTTGAGCAAGGAGTAGCTCTTGTCTATTCCATATTTGGCTTAAGGAACTTTATCTGTGCTCATTTCAATCTCTGGTTTTATGCAGCACCCCAACTCACCTTTCTCCTTAAGCAAGCATAAGTTGGTTTTCTAAATTTGAGACCCTGTTCTGTTCTGTAATTCAGTTCTTGTGTAGCCAAGTTTACATTCCGTGTATTACTGATATCTTATGATGTTTCTTTTTCTGTGTGACTTATTTCAGTTAGAATCATCATACCTAAATCCACTCATTGTGCTGCTAAGGGCCTGATGACATAGATTTCATTGCTGAGTGATATTGCTTTGTAAGTAAATACCACAACTTCTTTATCCATTTTTCACTTTCTGCGATGTTGAACTTGTACGGTAAACGAGGTTCTTGTAAACAGAGGCGTCCCAAACTTTGGGGTGGCTGTGTCTTTTTGATTTTAATTTCCCTAAGCTATAGGACCATAAGTGGAAGTGCCCTAGGCTCTGTTGCTTTGTTTTTTAGATGTTTCAGGAAACACCATACACTTCTCCCGAGTGTCTGTTGGCAATTTACATCCCGCCCATCAGCATAACAAGGCTCCCAGTTCTCCATGGCCTGTCCTGCCTTTCTGGATTTTACACTTTTTTCAGATGGCCCTTTTGACCGGGGGGAAGTGAGACTTCATTGTAGTGCAGATTTCCTTTGCAAGCTTGCTTGGTTGGCCAAAAAGGGCGTATGCGTTTTTTCCTGAATATATTCAGGAAAAAACGCATACGCCCTTTTTGGCCAAGTGCATCATTGTGGACGTTCTGCCTCTTTTCCTATGCTTTCACTGCAATTCCAGTCTACCTCCTGAAATCGGTTTCCTGCAATTCTGCCCCGCTTTCAAGTCCTCTTGGCAGCCTTACTTCAGTATATTTTTGGACGATAGCTGTCATTTATAACTCTGCAGGTTTGTGAATTACAGTGCCCCTGAGCTCCTTTCTTCAACTCGCTTTCTTTTGAGCTGGCCGCAACACCGCAGGATGGCTTCAGGCCCTAATCTGGTTCCGGCACGGCACGCTGAGCCTTTGGTTAATTCCTCTTCCTGGTGGGAAATGAGAGTTAAATTTGCCCGTCCAGACACCTCCAGCTAGTCTCTCATTGGTTCTCGCTATTCCTGTTCATCTTCCGCAGAAATTGCAAACTGGGCCAAACAGGAGGTTAAAGGGACTGACTCTCCAAGTCGGGAGGGTGTTAGTAAAGCGTCTGGAATGTTGCACCCGAGTACCAGGGTACGAAAACTGAGACATATTTGAACACGTCTCCCGATCACATGGTTGATCATACTCTAGGTTCCACATGCATGTTTTAGCTGAAGGAAGAATACCTTAAACCTGGGTAGTTGAAACCCGTGGAATGGGTACCATGCAATATGACTTCAAAGGGTCTTCATTTGCTCACCGAACCTCTCCAATCCTATCACTGCTGCGTTTATGCCCCTGTACACATGCTTGATTCTCTTTCGGAGACATAGCAATCCATAGGTTTTAAGATACTTACTAGTCAGGTACATTCTTAGGCGTTTAATATGCGGTGTTGAGTCCATTTCGTTGAGCAAGGAGTAGCTCTTGTCTATTCCATATTTGGCTTAAGGAACTTTATCTGTGCTCATTTCAATCTCTGGTTTTATGCAGCACCCCAACTCACCTTTACCCTTAAGCAAGCATAAGTTGGTTTTCTAAATTTGAGACCCTGTTCTGTTCTGTAATTCAGTTCCTGTGTAGCCAAGTTTACATTCCGTGTATTACTGATATCTTATGATGTTTCTTTTTCTGTGTGACTTATTTCAGTTAGAATCATCATACCTGAATCCACTCATTGTGCTGCTAAGGGCCTGATGACATAGATTTCATTGCTGAGTGATATTGCTTTGTAAGTAAATACCACAACTTCTTTATCCATTTTTCACTTTCTGCGATGTTGAACTTGTACGGTAAACGAGGTTCTTGTAAACAGAGGCGTCCCAAACTTTGGGGTGGCTGTGTCTTTTTGATTTTAATTTCCCTAAGCTATAGGACCATAAGTGGAAGTGCCCTAGGCTCTGTTGCTTTGTTTTTTAGATGTTTCAGGAAACACCATACACTTCTCCCGAGTGTCTGTTGGCAATTTACATCCCGCCCATCAGCATAACAAGGCTCCCAGTTCTCCATGGCCTGTCCTGTCTTTCTGGATTTTACACTTTTTTCAGATGGCCCTTTTGACCGGGGGGAAGTGAGACTTCATTGTAGTGCAGATTTCCTTTGCAAGCTTGCTTGGTTGGCCAAAAAGGGCGTATGCGTTTTTTCCTGAATATATTCAGGAAAAAACGAATACGCCCTTTTTGGCCAAGTGCATCATTGTGGACGTTCTGCCTCTTTTCCTATGCTTTCAATGCAATTCCAGTCTACCTCCTGAAATCGGTTTCCTGCAATTCTGCCCCGCTTTCAAGTCCTCTTGGCAGCCTTACTTCAGTATATTTTTGGACGATAGCTGTCATTTATAACTCTGCAGGTTTGTGAATTACAGTGCCCCTGAGCTCCTTTCTTCAACTCGCTTTCTTTTGAGCTGGCCGCAACACCGCAGGATGGCTTCAGGCCCTAATCTGGTTCCGGCACGGCACGCTGAGCCTTTGGTTAATTCCTCTTCCTGGTGGGAAATGAGAGTTAAATTTGCCCGTCCAGACACCTCCAGCTAGTCTCTCATTGGTTCTCGCTATTCCTGTTCATCTTCCGCAGAAATTGCAAACTGGGCCAAACAGGAGGTTAAAGGGACTGACTCTCCAAGTCGGGAGGGTGTTAGTAAAGCGTCTGGAATGTTGCACCCGAGTACCAGGGTACGAAAACTGAGACATATTTGAACACGTCTCCCGATCACATGGTTGATCATACTCTAGGTTCCACATGCATGTTTTAGCTGAAGGAAGAATACCTTAAACCTGGGTAGTTGAAACCCGTGGAATGGGTACCATGCAATATGACTTCAAAGGGTCTTCATTTGCTCACCGAACCTCTCCAATCCTATCACTGCTGCGTTTATGCCCCTGTACACATGCTTGATTCTCTTTCGGAGACATAGCAATCCATAGGTTTTAAGATACTTACTAGTCAGGTACATTCTTAGGCGTTTAATATGCGGTGTTGAGTCCATTTCGTTGAGCAAGGAGTAGCTCTTGTCTATTCCATATTTGGCTTAAGGAACTTTATCTGTGCTCATTTCAATCTCTGGTTTTATGCAGCACCCCAACTCACCTTTACCCTTAAGCAAGCATAAGTTGGTTTTCTAAATTTGAGACCCTGTTCTGTTCTGTAATTCAGTTCCTGTGTAGCCAAGTTTACATTCCGTGTATTACTGATATCTTATGATGTTTCTTTTTCTGTGTGACTTATTTCAGTTAGAATCATCATACCTGAATCCACTCATTGTGCTGCTAAGGGCCTGATGACATAGATTTCATTGCTGAGTGATATTGCTTTGTAAGTAAATACCACAACTTCTTTATCCATTTTTCACTTTCTGCGATGTTGAACTTGTACGGTAAACGAGGTTCTTGTAAACAGAGGCGTCCCAAACTTTGGGGTGGCTGTGTCTTTTTGATTTTAATTTCCCTAAGCTATAGGACCATAAGTGGAAGTGCCCTAGGCTCTGTTGCTTTGTTTTTTAGATGTTTCAGGAAACACCATACACTTCTCCCGAGTGTCTGTTGGCAATTTACATCCCGCCCATCAGCATAACAAGGCTCCCAGTTCTCCATGGCCTGTCCTGTCTTTCTGGATTTTACACTTTTTTCAGATGGCCCTTTTGACCGGGGGGAAGTGAGACTTCATTGTAGTGCAGATTTCCTTTGCAAGCTTGCTTGGTTGGCCAAAAAGGGCGTATGCGTTTTTTCCTGAATATATTCAGGAAAAAACGCATACGCCCTTTTTGGCCAAGTGCATCATTGTGGACGTTCTGCCTCTTTTCCTATGCTTTCAATGCAATTCCAGTCTACCTCCTGAAATCGGTTTCCTGCAATTCTGCCCCGCTTTCAAGTCCTCTTGGCAGCCTTACTTCAGTATATTTTTGGACGATAGCTGTCATTTATAACTCTGCAGGTTTGTGAATTACAGTGCCCCTGAGCTCCTTTCTTCAACTCGCTTTCTTTTGAGCTGGCCGCAACACCGCAGGATGGCTTCAGGCCCTAATCTGGTTCCGGCACGGCACGCTGAGCCTTTGGTTAATTCCTCTTCCTGGTGGGAAATGAGAGTTAAATTTGCCCGTCCAGACACCTCCAGCTAGTCTCTCATTGGTTCTCGCTATTCCTGTTCATCTTCCGCAGAAATTGCAAACTGGGCCAAACAGGAGGTTAAAGGGACTGACTCTCCAAGTCGGGAGAGTGTTAGTAAAGCGTCTGGAATGTTGCACCCGAGTACCAGGGTACGAAAACTGAGACATATTTGAACACGTCTCCCGATCACATGGTTGATCATACTCTAGGTTCCACATGCATGTTTTAGCTGAAGGAAGAATACCTTAAACCTGGGTAGTTGAAACCCGTGGAATGGGTACCATGCAATATGACTTCAAAGGGTCTTCATTTGCTCACCGAACCTCTCCAATCCTATCACTGCTGCATTTATGCCCCTGTACACATGCTTGATTCTCTTTTGGAGACATAGCAATCCATAGGTTTTAAGATACTTACTAGTCAGGTACATTCTTAGGCATTTAATATGCGGTGTTGAGTCCATTTCGTTGAGCAAGGAGTAGCTCTTGTCTATTCCATATTTGGCTTAAGGAACTTTATCTGTGCTCATTTCAATCTCTGGTTTTATGCAGCACCCCAACTCACCTTTCCCCTTAAGCAAGCATAAGTTGGTTTTCTAAATTTGAGACCCTGTTCTGTTCTGTAATTCAGTTCCTGTGTAGCCAAGTTTACATTCCGTGTATTACTGATATCTTATGATGTTTCTTTTTCTGTGTGTCTTATTTCAGTTAGAATCATCGTACCTGTATCCACTCATTATGCTGCTGCGGGCCTGATGACATAGATTTCATTGCTGAGTGATACTGCATTGTACGTAAGTACCACAAGTTCTTTATCCATTTTTCACTTTCTGTGATATTGAACTTGTACGGTTAACGAGGTTCTTGTAAACAGAGGCGTCCCAAATTTTGGGGTGGCTGTGTCTTTTTGATTTTAATTTCCCTAAGCTATAGGACCATAAGTGGAAGTGCCCTAGGCTCTGTTGCTTTGTTTTTTAGATGTTTCAGGAAACACCATACACATCCCGCCCATCAGCATAACAAGGCTCCCAGTTCTCCATGGCCTGTCCTGCCTTTCTGGATTTTACACTTTTTTCAGATGGCCCTTTTGACCGGGGAGAAGTGAGACTTCATTGTAGTGCAGATTTCCTTTGCAAGCTTGCTTGGTTGGCCAAAAAGGGCGTATGCGTTTTTTCCTGAATATATTCAGGAAAAAACGCATACGCCCTTTTTGGCCAAGTGCATCATTGTGGACGTTCTGCCTCTTTTCCTATGCTTTAAATGCAATTCCTGTCTACCTCCTGAAATCGTTTTCCTGCAATTCTGCCTTGCTTTCAGTGCCTCTTCATAGCCTTACCTCAATATATTTTTTGAAAATAGTTGGCCTTTATAACTCTGCAGGTTTTTGAATTGCAGTGGCCCTTAGCTCCATTTTTCAGCTCTTATTTTTGTGATCTTGCCTCATAACCACAGGATTCCTTCAGGCCCTATTCTTCTTCTGGGGCACCTTGCTGTGCCTTTGGTTTATTCTTCTTACTGATGTGAATTTAGAGTGACATGTGCCCATTGAAACCGCTACAGCTAGTTTCTCACTGGTTCCCCCTATTCCCATTCATCCTCCGCACTAACTGCAGACTGTGCGATACCAGAACTTAAAGGCATTGACTCTCCATGTGGGGATATTTTTGGTAAAGCGGCTGGAATGTCGATCCGGAGCCCCAGGAGAGGAAAAATGAGGTGCGTTTTAGAAACCTTTCCCGATCATATGGTATACCAGTCGCTGGGTTTCCCAAGCATGGTTTAGCTGTAGGAAGATTCCCTTCAACCTGGAGTGTTGGGACCCTTGGAATGAGTAGCATGAAGTATTGCATTAAACTTTTGGCAGTTGCTCACCAAAGCTCATCAATCCTCTCAGCCCCAAGTGTCCAGCCTTATGTCTTATCCAGCTGTGGGTTTATATGTGGTCAATCCAGGTTGCATCACAGCCCCTGAGCGAATTTTGTAAGAATTTTTCTCTCTTTCATTGTTTCTGCGTTTTGTTTTTAAAATTTATTTCTATAATGGGGTTTAGCTCATTTTCACTGCTGTGTTTGTGCCACTCTGCACACACTTGATTCCCTTATGGAGATATATCAATACATGGGTTTTAAGATTCTTATTACTCAGATATATTTCTCTGCGGTGTATAGGGTGTGTTGAGGCCAGTTCATTGAGCAAGGTGTAGATCTTGTCTAATATCTATTTGGTTTATTGAACGGTATCTGTGCTAATTTCAAACTCTGGTTTTATGCATCACCCCACCTCTCCTTTCCCCTTAAGCTGAAATAAGTGTGTTTTCTAAATGTGAGACACTGTTCTGTTCTGTAATTCATTTCTTGTGCAGCCATATTTACCCTCCCTCTATAAGTGATATCTTATGATATGTTTCTTTTTCTGTTTGACTTATTTCAAGTAGTATTATCGGACCTAAATCCACTCTTTATCCTTCTACTAGCCTTATTACATTGATTTCATGGTGAAGAGATATTCCATTGTACATAAGTACCACATCTTCTTTATCCATTGTTCTCTTTCCTGGGATATTTAAGGTATACTGAAGTTGAGGTTCTTGTAAACAGAGTAGCCCTAAACTGTGGTGTGCTTGTGTCTTGTTAATTTTTAGATTTCCCTAGATATACTCCCATGATTGGAAGTGTCCTATGCTCTGTAGCTCTGTTTTTTAGATGATTTAGGAACCACCATACACTTCTCCAGAGTGGCTCTCGGCAGTTCACACACTGCCCATCAGCGTATAAAGGCTCCCTGTTCTCCATGGCCTGTCCTGCATTTCTGGTTTTTACAATTTTTTAGGATGGCCCTTTTGACCAGTGGGAAATGAGACTTCTTTGTTGTGCACATTTGCATTGCTTGCTTGCTTCGTTGCCCATAAAGTGCGTATGCGTTTTTTCCTGGATATAATCAGGAAAAAACGCATACGCCCTTTTGGGCCAACTGCATCATTGTCGAAATTCTGCCGCTTTTCATGTGCTTTAAAGACGAGTCCAATCTATCTCTTGAAATCTGTTTCTTGCAATTCTGTCTTGCATTCAGATCCTCTTCTTTGCCTTACCTCAACATATTTTTGGACGTTAGTTTTCATTTATAACTCTGCAGGTTTGTGAATTGCAGTGACCCTGAGCTCCATTTTTTAAGTTGCTCTTTTGTGAGCTGGCCTCAAACCCGCAGGATTGCTTCAGGCCCTATTTTGGCTCGGGCGAGGCGGGCTGAGCCTTTTTTCAATTCTTATTCTTAATGGGAAATTAGAGTGATATGTGCCCGTCCAAACCCCTACAACTATTCTCTCATTGGTTCCCCGTTCATCCTCCTCACAATTTGCAAAATGTGTGAAACAGAAGTTGAAATGTGCTGATTCTCCAAGTGGGGAGATTCTAAGTAACGTGGCTGGAATGGTGAACAGGAGCACCAGGAGAGGATAAATGAGCTGCATTTTAGACACATCTCCCGATCACATGGTGTACAGTCCTCTGGGTTTTCCATGCATGTTTTAGCTGTAGGAAGATCCCTTGAACCTGCATATTTGGGACCCATTGAATGGGTACCAGGTAGTATTACTTTAAAGGGTGTGCATTTCCTCACCCAACCTCACATTTCTCTTAGCGCAAACAGTTTCCAGCCTTATGTCTCATCCTGCTGTGGGTCTAGATGTGTTCAATCCATGTTGCATCACCGGCCCTGAGGAAAAGTTGTAAGAGGTTTTCTCTGTCTCTCTGTCGTTTATTTTTTTCAATTTATTACTATATTGGTTACAGCTGATTTTCAAAGCTCTGTTTCTTGCTGCTGTACATCCACTTGATTCACGTACAGAGAGACATCAGTAAATTCTTTTTCAGATTCTTACCAGTCGTATATATTCTTTTCCGGTGACTTGAGTGTGCTGAGTGCAGTTCTTTTAGCTACCGTGTAGGCCTTGTTGATTATCAGTTTGGTATTTGGAATGGTATCTTTGCTAATTTCAACCTCCTGGGTGATGCCTCACCCCTCCCCACCTTTCCCGTTTAGCAGCCTTATGCGTGTTTTCTACATATTTGACTATGTTTTTGTTTTGTAATTTATTTCATGTGTAGCCATTTTGGATTCCACCTTTAAGTGATATCTTATGATATGTGTCTTTTTCTTTTTGAATTATGTCACTTAGAAAGATCATACGTAACTCCTCCGGAGTTGTTACAACTGGCCATATTTCATTGATTTCCAGGCTGAATAATATTCCACTCTACCTAAGTACCACATCTCTACCCATTTTTTCCCTCCAGAGACATTTAAGTTATATCCTAGTTGAGGATCTTTTAAACAGAGAGGGGGTAAACATTGGGGTGCCTGTGTCCTCTCGATTTTTGTTTTTCTCAAGATATACGCCCATGAGTGCAAGTGCCCTATGCTCTGTAGCTCATTTTTTAGATGCTTTAGTAAACACAATACACTTCTCCAGAATGGCCGTTGGCAATATACATTTCCACTATAAGTCTCACAGGGCTCCCTCTTCTCCTTGCCCTGTCCTGCATTTCTGTTGTTTACGCTTTATGAGGATGGCTCTTCTGACTGATGCGAAGTGATATCTTTTGTAGTATTGACTTCCAGTGCCCACCTGTTTGGTTGGCTAAAAAAGTGTATGCCCTTTTCTTGAATATATACAGAAAAAAACGCATACACCCTTTTTGGCCAACTGCAATGTTGGCAATGTTCAGCTCCTTTTCTTGTGCTTAATGGCGAGTCCTTTCTACCTCCTCAAATCCCTTTCCTGCCATTCTCCCTTGCTTACAAGTCCTTTTCTCTGACTTTCCTCAAGACATTTTTCAGTGATGGATATTTTCAACTCTGCAGTTTTGTGAATTTTACTGCCCCTGAGTTCCATTGTTCAACTTGTGTTTATGGGAACTGGCCACAAAGCAGCGGGATTTCCTCAAGCCCTATACTGTTTCCATGGGCAACCCTAGCCTTTGGTCAATTCGTCTTCCTGATTGGAAATTAGAGTGACATGTGCCTGTCTGAACACCTAGGACTTGTCTCTCATTGTTCCTCATCCTTCCGCTTCATCCTCTGGACAAATTCCAAACTGTACGCAACAGGATGTTGACAGTGCTGACATCTCCAAGTGGGGAGACTGTTAGTAAAGACGCTGGAGGGGTGAACCCGAGCACCAGGAGATGAGGAGAGGAGATGCCTTTTCCAAACTCTTCCCGATCAGACGGTATACCATCCTCTGGGTGTGACAGACATGTTTTAGCAGTAGGAAGAGTCCCATTCATGTAAGGAGAACACCAGGGCTTTTTCAAAATCAGTGTCTCCCCGAAACCCAAACTGGGGAATTTTTTAAGCTACGGCTACACATATGTTCATTAAGGGCCTTGGGAAGTAGGCAGAGTCCAAACTTTAGATGATTGAAGTCTTCAGGGTCAGAAGCACTCACCACCAGCTTCCCTTAGGTTACACTTTAACTGTCATTGATAGATGATGTCAATAAAAATATCTATTCTTTTTCAGATTATTTCCCCTTATAGGTTATTGCAAAATGTTGAGTGTAGTTCCCTGTGCTATACAGTAGTTCCTTGTTGATGATCTATTTTATACATAGCAGTGTGTATGTGTTAATCCCAAACTGTTAATTTATCCCTCCTCCCACCTTTCCCCTTTGGTAATAATAAATTATAAGATTTTATACTTCTCAGAAATGGGGGAGCTGAAAGAGAGGTATCATTTTCAATGGAAAAGCATTTAAAACAAGATTGAAGCTTTAACCAAGATTATTAGATGTACATCCTTGGAAAGAAATCACTTCGTTTCTCTAATATTGACCTGACAAATAAGACAAACCTTTTCACTGAACTTGCTTATAATAAAGTGATGGAAATATCAAATGGAAGTGTTAGAAACATTTTATTTTACCCGAGCCTTATACACTGTTCTATGTTAACTACAGTTTGGCTCACACATCTGTTCATTGAGGTTACAATAGTCTCAATTTCTGTTACTGATCCTCCAGAGTGGACCCCAACAAGTGTCCCCCTGCCCAGTGTCATTGGGGCCAACAGATCGAGACTGAGTTTGGTTCACAAGCAAAGGAAACTTTATATTTTGATCAGAGAATGGAGAGGTGAGAGCATGCACTACCCCGTGGGCTGTGGGCTGGGCTGCTGTGTAGAGATCCTGTCAGAGTCAGTGGGAGGGAGGGGGCGGAGCTCTCGAGGGCCAGGTTGGCTGCAGCTCAGGCTCTATATCGCGGAGTCTGCACTGGGCCCCAGGAGCTGAGGTGTCGACCCAGCCATTCTGCACTAGGAAATCTGGTCTGAAGTGCCGGGTGTGGAACCTCTGCATGCGGGACCCTAGGAGCACGTGAAATTAGACAAAGCACAAAGGATAAAAAAGGTTAGACTTGACTTTATTGCCCAGATTCTACTTTTATCTCCCAGGGATTTTTAATGGGCTTTGCTGGGGACAAACCCCTCCTCTGCCTTTTGTCCCGTTCCTCATTCTTGGAGTGCTGAGGGTGCAGACACTTCTTCTGTAACTGCTGAGTGCTGAGTTGGGAGCCCTAATACCCGGGGGCGAGGGTCAGAACTTCTCCCCAGCAGCCTCCAGGTGACGTTGATTGTCCCCAGGCCCCCTGCCTCCCTGCTCGTCCACCTGAGCACCAGCATTGGAAGTGTTATAGATTCTAATGACCTTTAAGGGTCCAGGAAAGAGATGTGCAGAGACGCTGTGGGGGCCGGTTTCACCCCGCCCCACATTTGTTCGGCCACCTTAGGCTGACCATTTCTGCCAGCCTAGATGCTCTGACCAGTAGTCTGCGCTTTCTTCAATTAGGCCCCTGAATTAACGTACAAACAGCACCAGGTGTCAGAGCCCTGCCCGCTCAACTCCCAGACAGTCCAGGGTCAGTGGTGATCAAGGACCATGATGACCACTGAGTCAACAGCCTTTTGAAGTAAACAGGAGTCCAGCCAGTCTTATTGGCCACCATCATCACGGTGTCTGTAGGCTTTTCTATGGTGACAGTGTGATATACGGTTCCCCCACCAAGATTATTAGCTCCCCTCTGGGTGCAGTAAGTCCTGCAAGCAGTAGTCTACTCTTTTGGGACACACTCTTATTGTTTTATGAGAGAAACTCCAGGTCAAGTGATGTTCACACGAGTCGTCATGGTGCCCTGTTGCCCCCGGTTATCTCTCTGGATGTTGGAGTTGGAGGGCCTCCTCACTCGAGGTCGGTGTGCCCACGGAGCGAACCCTGCAACTTCAGGGCATCGTTGGTGGTTAGGATCACCACGTGGGGTCCTTTTCCCTTAGGAAGGAGGTGGCCTTTTGGGCTGCTGATTTCCAGGTTTTTAGATACCGCCAGTATCTTGGCCAGATGCGGCAGTGGGCCAAGCCCCTTGGTGACCGTAGTTTATCCTACCTGGATGGCATTCTTGCATTGTTCCATTTCAAGTGGTCCCAGTTTTTGCACTAATTCTCCAATGGCGATTCACCTTTCACCGGGAATGTAAAGGTCAAAGGGTTTAGCTAAATTAGGGAGTTCCAGGGCAAGGGTCTGAATTGACTGCTCTTTCCATTCTTGAAAGGCCACTTCTGGATTCTATTCAAAAGGATCATCATCTTTTCCTTTCAGTGTTTCATATAGAGGCCCAGCTAGTAGACTGTAGTTAGGGATCCAGAAGCAGCAAACCCTGGCCTCCCCAGGAACCCCTAAGCTGTCTTCTAGTTTTAGAAAGGGGTAAGGCTGCAAATGGTTTCTTCCCTTTCCTGAGATGGGCTTCTCCGACCTTCTGTGAGAATGAAGCCCAGGCAGGTCACCGCAGTCTGTGATATTTGAGCTTTTTCTTGGACAACTTCTATCCTTTATTGGCTTGGTAGTTCAGAGGCCTCCTTAGTAGGGCTGGCGATCAGAATGTCGTCTGCGTACTGAAGGAGGGTTTCCTTTTCCAGAGGTAGAACTTTTAGGTCTTTAGCTAAGCTTTCCCCAAAGATGGTGTGGGAATTTTTGCACCCTTGGGGCAAGACGGCCCGGAAGTATTGTTTTAGTTGTATGTTGAGTCCTGCCACTCACAAGCCAAAATTTCTTGTGACTCTGGGACTAATGGAATACAAAAGAAGGCATCATTGAAGACTAATACAGAATACCATGTCCTGGTGGTTGGTAGAATGACCAGCAGGGTGTAGGAATTAGGAGCAACTGGAGGTATATCCTCGGTGGCTTCACTGACTGTCCTGACATCCTTTACCAGGTCCCCAGCAGCCCATGGGGCTCTCGTGGTCAGACCAATCCCAGAATATGGAGCTCACCTGGGCAGGTACCCCACCCCCACCCCAGCCCACGGGGCTCTCGTGGTCAGGCCCTTCCCAGGATACAGAGCTACCCTTGCAGGTACCATGGCAGGGCTGGGCACACAGGAACCGTGCACATAGCCCTCATTGCAGAGCACCCCCAGCTCACCTGTCGCTCAGAGCTGGCACAGAGCACCTCAGAGCAGGACTTGAACTAACAAACAGCAGCTGCGACAGGTCTGTGACCCTGGGCATCACTCTGTGCGGCCTCCCTCCACCTGGTCTTCCAGAGACTTCCACTGCACCCGGGGCACCAGGCCTCTGTCTCCAACCACCACCCACCCCTCCTCTCCCTGACTCCTGGGTTCCTCTCATAAGGAGAGGGTTTTCTTGAAGTTGTCTCCCACTCATGGGCCAGATAAAATGATTAGAAAACAAGCCAAAGCTGCAGCCCCTTGTCTATCCTGACTCTCAGGAGCCCACACCTGTTCCTTGGACCTGGCCGGTTCAGCAAGTTCCATTTTCTGCAACTGTGAGCCCCTGAGGGGTGATGATTGGCTGACCTGGGCAGCCTTACCGTGCGGGCCAGCCCTCCCCAGGTGTGCCTGGGTTGAGATCAATATAAATACCACTCCAGGCAGCAAGAGCCCCTGCAGCCGTGCCTGACGCCATTTTCTCTGCCCTGTCAGCAGTCTCGGGGCTGGGCTGGTGGGAGGGAGTGAGAGGCCACGGCTTTGTGGGTGGCCCAGTGTGAGTGGGGCTCTGCTGGACTTTCTGCAGCAGTTGCCAGGCTGCCACCTGCTAAAGAAGAGGATGTGTCACCCATACCTGCTGCTGGAATTTCTCCCTGGGCAGAGGTGAGGAAGGAAAAAAGCAGTGGGGGCAGGGACAGGACGGGTATCTCAGTCAGGGAAATGGAAATCTTCCAGAAGAGCACCCAGGGCCAGGACCATCCTGGCTGGCCTGCAGGCACCAAGTCGGCCGGCATGCTGTCACTCGTGTGGCTCTATGGCCCTTCCTCTAGGCTTTCAAGTCCTTGTATATATTCAGGTGTTTTACCTGGGACGGGTGGGAATAGTTCAGCAGCAACTGGCCTGGGGCTCACCTCCCGTTTACTCACAGATGCCTCGGCACGGTGCCCCAGCTTTGCAATGAGGACGCTTGTTGCGTGGGGGCTGCTGGCTGAATGGGAGACGATTCCCCACCACTGGCCAACTTCAGAATTGTTTACAACTGGAGCAAGTGCCCTGATACGGTTTTCCTCTGTGGAACTGGTGGGTTCTGTGTTTTTTTTTTCTCTTTTTCGTTTTTGGTTCAAGGTAGATTTTATTCCTCTTTTTTGTATTTACAGATATAAGCATGGAAATAATTTATTCATATAAATACATGTATGTGAAGGGAATAATTGTTTTTTCTGTTTTATTTTTTAAATTTTATTTCTTTTTAATTTTGAATTTTATTTTATATTTTTATACAGCAGGTTCTTATTGGTTATCTATTTTATACATATAAATGTATACATGCCAATCCCAGTCTCTCAACTCCTCCCACCACCACCCCCCCAACAGCTTTCCCCCCTTGTTGTCCATACATTTGTTGTCTACATCTGTTGCTCTATTTATGCCTTGCAAAATGGTTAATCTGTACAGTTTTTCTAGGTTCCACATATATGCATGAATATACAAGATTTGTTTTTCTCTTTCTGACTTACTTCACTCTGTATGACAGTCTCTAGATCCATCGACGTCTCTACAAATGACCCAATTTCATTCCTTTTCATGGCTTAGTAATATTCCATTTTATATATGTACCACAGCTTTATGCATTCGTCTGTCTGTGGGCATTTAGGTTGCTTCCATTACCTCGATATTGTAAATAGTGATGCAATGAACATTGCGGTGAATGTCTCGTTTTGATTTATGGTTTTGTCTGGGTATATGTCCAGTACTGGGATTGCTGTATCATATGGTAATTCTATTGTTAGTTTCTTAAGAAACTCCATATTGTTCTCCGTAGTGACTGTATCAATTTATATTCCCAACAATAGTGGAAGAGGGTTCCTTTTCTCCACACCCTTTCCAGCATTTTTGTTTGTAGATTTTCTCATGATGCCCATTCTATCAGGTGTGAGGTGATACCTCATTGTTGAGTCCATTTTGTTGAGCAAGGGGTAGGTCTTGTCTATTACATATTTGGCTTATTGAATGGTATCTGTGCTAATTTCAAACTCTGGTTTTATGCAGCACCCCAACTCACTTTCCCCCTTAAGGAAGCATAAGTTGGTTTTCTAAACTTGAGACCCTGTTCTGTTTTGTAATTCAGTTCATGTGTAGCCAAGTTCACATTCCGTGTATTAGTGATATCTTATGATGTTTCTTTTTCTGTGTGACATATTTCAGTTAGAATCATCATACCTGAATCCACTCATTATGCTGCTACGGGCCTGATGACATAGATTTCATGGCTGAGTGATTTTGCATTGTACATAAGTACCACAACTTCTTTATCCATTTTTCACTTTCTGCGATACTGAACTTGTACCGTAAACGAGGTTCTTGTAAACAGAGCTGTCCCAAACTGTGGGGTGGCTGTGTCTTTTTGATTTTAATTTCCCTAAGCTATAGGACCATAAGTGGAAGTGCCCTAGGCTCTGTTGCTTTGTTTTTTAGATGTTTCAGGAAACACCATACACTTCTCCCGAGTGGCTGTGGCAATTTACATCCCGCCCATCAGCATAACAAGGCTCCCAGTTCTCCATGGCCTGTCCTGCCTTTCTGGATTTTACACTTTTCTCAGATGGCCCTTTTGACCGGGGGGAAGTGAGACTTCATTGTAGTGCAAATTTCCTTTGCAAGCTTGCTTGGTTGGCCAAAAAGGGCGTATGTCAGGAAAAAACGCATACGCCCTTTTTGGCGAAGTGCATCATTGTGGTCGTTCTCCCTGCTTTCCTATGCTTTCAATGCAATTCCAGTCTACCTCCTGAAATCGGTTTCCTGCAATTCTTCCCCGCTTTCAAGTCCTCTTGGCAACCTTACTTCAGTATATTTTTGGACGATAGCTGTCATTTATAAGTCTGCAGGTTTGTGAATTACAGTGCCCCTGAGCTCCTTTCTTCAACTCGCTTTCTTGTGAGCTGGCCACAACACCGCAGGATGGCTTCAGGCCCTAATCTGGTCCCGGCACGACATGCTGAGCCTTTGGTTAATTCCTCTTCCTGGTGGGAAATGAGAGTTAAATTTGCCCGTCCAGACACCTCCAGCTAGTCTCTCATTGGTTCTCCCTATTCCTGTTCATCTTCCGCAGAAATTGCAAACTGGGCCAAACAGGAGGTTAAAGGCACTGACTCTCCAAGTCGGGAGAGTGTTAGTAAAGCGTCTGGAATGTTGCACCTGAGTACCAGGGGACGAGAACTGAGACATTTTGGAACAAGTCTCCCGATCACATGGTTGATCATACTCTGGGTTCCACATGCATGTTTTAGCTGAAGGAAGAATCCCTGAAACCTGGAGAGTTGAGACCCGTGGAATGGGTACCATGCAATATGACTTCAAAGTGTCTTCATTTGCTTACCGAACCTCTCCAATCCTATCACTGCTGCGTTTATGCCCCTGTACACAGGCTTGATTCCCTTTCGGAGACGTAGCAATCCATAGGTTTTAAGATACTTACTAGTCAGGTACATTCTTAGGCATTTAATATGGGGTGTTGAGTCCATTTCGTTGAGCAAGAAGTAGCTCTTGTCTATTCCATATTTGACTTAAGGAACTTTATCTGTGCTCATTTCAATCTCTGGTTTTATGCAGCACACCAACTCACCTTTCCCCTTAAGCAAGCATAAGTTGGTTTTCTAAATTTGAGACCCTGTTCTGTTCTGTAATTCAGTTCCTGTGTAGCCAAGTTTACATTCCGTGTATTACTGATATCTTATGATGTTTCTTTTTCTGTGTGACTTATTTCAGTTAGAATCATCATACCTGAATCCACTCATTGTGCTGCTAAGGGCCTGATGACATAGATTTCATTGCTGAGTGATATTGCTTTGTAAGTAAATACCACAACTTCTTTATCCATTTTTCACTTTCTGCGATGTTGAACTTGTACTGTAAACGAGGTTCTTGTAAACAGAGGCGTCCCAATGTTTGGGGTGGCTGTGTCTTTTTGATTTTAATTTCCCTAAGCTATAGGACCATAAGTGGAAGTGCCCTAGGCTCTGTTGCTTTGTTTTTTAGATGTTTCAGGAAACACCATACACTTCTCCCGAGTGTCTGCTGGCAATTTACATCCCGCCCATCAGCATAACAAGGCTCCCAGTTCTCCATGGCCTGTCCTGCCTTTCTGGATTTTACACTTTTTTCAGATGGCCCTTTTGACCGGGGGGATGTGAGACTTCATTGTAGTGCAGATTTCCTTTGCAAGCTTGCTTGGTTGGCCAAAAAGGGCGTATGCGTTTTTTCCTGAATATATTCAGGAAAAAACGCATACGCCCTTTTTGGCCAAGTGCATCATTGTGGACGTTCTGCCTCTTTTCCTATGCTTTCAATGCAATTCCAGTCTACCTCCTGAAATCGGTTTCCTGCAATTCTGCCCCGCTTTCAAGTCCTCTTGGCAGCCTTACTTCAGTATATTTTTGGACGATAGCTGTCATTTATAAGTCTGCAGGTTTGTGAATTACAGTGCCCCTGAGCTCCTTTCTTCAACTCGCTTTCTTTTGAGCTGGCCGCAACACCGCAGGATGGCTTCAGGCCCTAATCTGGTTCCGGCACGGCACGCTGAGCCTTTGGTTAATTCCTCTTCCTGGTGGGAAATGAGAGTTAAATTTGCCCGTCCAGACACCTCCAGCTAGTCTCTCATTGGTTCTCGCTATTCCTGTTCATCTTCCGCAGAAATTGCAAACTGGGCCAAACAGGAGGTTAAAGGGACTGACTCTCCAAGTCGGGAGGGTGTTAGTAAAGCGTCTGGAATGTTGCACCCCAGTACCAGGGTACGAGAACTGAGACATATTTGAACACGTTTCCCGATCACATGGTTGATCATACTCTAGGTTCCACATGCATGTTTTAGCTGAAGGAAGAATCCCTGAAACCTGGAGAGTTGAGACCCGTGGAATGGGTACCATGCAATATGACTTCAAAGGGTCTTTGTTTGCTCACCGAACCTCTCCAATCCTATCACTGCTGCATTTATGCCCCTGGACACACGCTTGATTCTCTTTTGGAGATATAGCAATCCATAGGTTTTAAGATACTTACTAGTCAGGTACATTCTTAGGCGCTTAATATGGGGTGTTGAGTCCATTTCGTTGAGCAAGGAGTAGCTCTTGTCTATTCCATATTTGGCTTAAGGAACTTTATCTGTGCTCATTTCAATCTCTGGTTTTATGCAGCACCCCAACTCACCTTTACCCTTAAGCAAGCATAAGTTGGTTTTCTAAATTTGAGACCCTGTTCTGTTCTGTAATTCAGTTCCTGTGTAGCCAAGTTTACATTCCGTGTATTACTGATATCTTATGATGTTTCTTTTTCTGTGTGACTTATTTCAGTTAGAATCATCATACCTGAATCCACTCATTGTGCTGCTAAGGGCCTGATGACATAGATTTCATTGCTGAGTGATATTGCTTTGTAAGTAAATACCACAACTTCTTTATCCATTTTTCACTTTCTGCGATGTTGAACTTGTACTGTAAACGAGGTTCTTGTAAACAGAGGCGTTCCAAACTTTGGGGTGGCTGTGTCTTTTGATTTTAATTTCCCTAAGCTATAGGACCATAAGTGGAAGTGCCCTAGGCTCTGTTGCTTTGTTTTTTAGATGTTTCAGGAAACACCATACACTTCTCCCGAGTGTCTGTTGGCTATTTACATCCCGCCCGTCAGCATAACAAGGCTCCCAGTTCTCCATGGCCTGTCCTGCCTTTCTGGATTTTACACTTTTTTCAGATGGCCCTTTTGACCGGGGGGAAGTGAGACTTCATTGTAGTGCAGATTTCCTTTGCAAGCTTGCTTGGTTGGCCAAAAAGGGCGTATGCGTTTTTCCCAGAATATATTCAGGAAAAAACACATACGCCCTTTTTGGCCAAGTGCATCATTGTGGACGTTCTGCCTCTTTTCCTATGCTTTCAATGCAATTCCAGTCTACCTCCTGAAATCGGTTTCCTGCAATTCTGCCCCGCTTTCAAGTCCTCTTGGCAGCCTTACTTCAGTATATTTTTGGACGATAGCTGTCATTTATAACTCTGCAGTTTTGTGAATTACAGTGCCCCTGAGCTCCTTTCTTCAACTCGCTTTCTTTTGAGCTTGCCGCAACACCGCAGGATGTCTTCAGGCCCTAATCTGGTTCCGGCAGGGCACGCTGAGCCTTTGGTTAATTCCTCTTCCTGGTGGGAAATGAGAGTTAAATTTGCCCGTCCAGACACCTCCAGCTAGTCTCTCATTGGTTCTCGCTATTCCTGTTCATCTTCCGCAGAAATTGCAAACTGGGCCAAACAGGAGGTTAAAGGGACTGACTCTCCAAGTCGGGAGGGTGTTAGTAAAGCGTCTGGAATGTTGCACCCGAGTACCAGGGTACGAAAACTGAGACATATTTGAACACGTCTCCCGATCACATGGTTGATCATACTCTAGGTTCCACATGCATGTTTTAGCTGAAGGAAGAATACCTTAAACCTGGGTAGTTGAAACCCGTGGAATGGGTACCATGCAATATGACTTCAGAGGGTCTTCATTTGCTCACCGAACCTCTCCAATCCTATCACTGCTGCGTTTATGCCCCTGTACACATGCTTGATTCTCTTTCGGAGACATAGTAATCCATAGGTTTTAAGATACTTACTAGTCAGGTACATTCTTAGGCGTTTAATATGCGGTGTTGAGTCCATTTCGTTGAGCAAGGAGTAGCTCTTGTCTATTCCATATTTGGCTTAAGGAACTTTATCTGTGCTCATTTCAATCTCTGGTTTTATGCAGCACCCCAACTCACCTTTCCCCTTAAGCAAGCATAAGTTGGTTTTCTAAATTTGAGACCCTGTTCTGTTCTGTAATTCAGTTCCTGTGTAGCCAAGTTTACATTCCGTGTATTACTGATATCTTATGATGTTTCTTTTTCTGTGTGACTTATTTCAGTTAGAATCATCATACCTGAATCCACTCATTGTGCTGCTAAGGGCCTGATGACATAGATTTCATTGCTGAGTGATATTGCTTTGTAAGTAAATACCACAACTTCTTTATCCATTTTTCACTTTCTGCGATGTTGAACTTGTACTGTAAACGAGGTTCTTGTAAACAGAGGCGTCCCAAACTTTGGGGTGGCTGTGTCTTTTTGATTTTAATTTCCCTAAGCTATAGGACCATAAGTGGAAGTGCCCTAGGCTCTGTTGCTTTGTTTTTTAGATGTTTCAGGAAACACCATACACTTCTCCCGAGTGTCTGCTGGCAATTTTCATCCCGCCCATCAGCATAACAAGGCTCCCAGTTCTCCATGGCCTGTCCTGCCTTTCTGGATTTTACACTTTTTTCAGATGGCCCTTTTGACCGGGGGGAAGTGAGACTTCATTGTAGTGCAGATTTCCTTTGCAAGCTTGCTTGGTTGGCCAAAAAGGGCGTATGCGTTTTTTCCTGAATATATTCAGGAAAAAACGCATACGCCCTTTTTGGCCAAGTGCATCATTGTGGACGTTCTGCCTCTTTTCCTATGCTTTCAATGCAATTCCAGTCTACCTCCTGAAATCGGTTTCCTGCAATTCTGCCCCGCTTTCAAGTCCTCTTGGCAGCCTTACTTCAGTATATTTTTGGACGATAGCTGTCATTTATAAGTCTGCAGGTTTGTGAATTACAGTGCCCCTGAGCTCCTTTCTTCAACTCGCTTTCTTTTGAGCTGGCCGCAACACCGCAGGATGGCTTCAGGCCCTAATCTGGTTCCGGCACGGCACGCTGAGCCTTTGGTTAATTCCTCTTCCTGGTGGGAAATGAGAGTTAAATTTGCCCGTCCAGACACCTCCAGCTAGTCTCTCATTGGTTCTCGCTATTCCTGTTCATCTTCCGCAGAAATTGCAAACTGGGCCAAACAGGAGGTTAAAGGGACTGACTCTCCAAGTCGGGAGGGTGTTAGTAAAGCGTCTGGAATGTTGCACCCGAGTACCAGGTACGAAAACTGAGACATATTTGAACACGTTTCCCGATCACATGGTTGATCATACTCTAGGTTCCACATGCATGTTTTAGCTGAAGGAAGAATCCCTGAAACCTGGAGAGTTGAGACCCGTGAAATGGGTACCATGCAATATGACTTCAAAGGGTCTTTGTTTGCTCACCGAACCTCTCCAATCCTATCACTGCTGCATTTATGCCCCTGGACACACGCTTGATTCTCTTTTGGAGATATAGCAATCCATAGGTTTTAAGATACTTACTAGTCAGGTACATTCTTAGGCGCTTAATATGGGGTGTTGAGTCCATTTCGTTGAGCAAGGAGTAGCTCTTGTCTATTCCATATTTGGCTTAAGGAACTTTATCTGTGCTCATTTCAATCTCTGGTTTTATGCAGCACCCCAACTCACCTTTCCCCTTAAGCAAGCATAAGTTGGTTTTCTAAATTTGAGACCGTGTTCTGTTCTGTAATTCAGTTCCTGTGTAGCCAAGTTTACATTCCGTGTATTACTGATATCTTATGATGTTTCTTTTTCTGTGTGACTTATTTCAGTTAGAATCATCATACCTGAATCCACTCATTGTGCTGCTAAGGGCCTGATGACATAGATTTCATTGCTGAGTGATATTGCTTTGTAAGTAAATACCACAACTTCTTTATCCATTTTTCACTTTCTGCGATGTTGAACTTGTACTGTAAACGAGGTTCTTGTAAACAGAGGCGTCCCAAACTTTGGGGTGGCTGTGTCTTTTTGATTTTAATTTCCCTAAGCTATAGGACCATAAGTGGAAGTGCCCTAGGCTCTGTTGCTTTGTTTTTTAGATGTTTCAGGAAACACCATACACTTCTCCCGAGTGTCTGTTGGCAATTTACATCCCGCCCATCAGCATAACAAGGCTCCCAGTTCTCCATGGGATGTCCCGCCTTTCTGGATTTTACACTTTTTTCAGATGGCCCTTTTGACCGGGGGGAAGTGAGACTTCATTGTAGTGCAGATTTCCTTTGCAAGCTTGCTTGGTTGGCCAAAAAGGGCGTATGCGTTTTTTCCTGAATATATTCAGGAAAAAACGCATACGCCCTTTTTGGCCAAGTGCATCATTGTGGACGTTCT